>NC_137617.1:15762665-15780165 GCF_963280865.1 Gymnoscopelus braueri | reverse complement strand
ATAATATTAATGTTATATTCATCATTAAAATCGTAGTGTTTTGTCAATTATTTGAGGGTCCACTTGCAATATCCTCACGGCCCACCAGGTTGAGAAACACTGAGCTACAGTGAATGTCAGAGGCGGTATACAGCATGAGCCCTAGTGTGACCGTTGTTATTCACACCATTTTATTATTCCATTCAAAACCCATTCTGTGTGTGTATACGCTTGAGGTTTACTCAGAACAACAAATTAAGTCATTTATGTATTTAAGTGTATTGTGGAATGTATGCAACTGCACCCTTATTAAACATTTTCAGCATGTTTTTAAGTCATATTTATCTAACTATAATGCTATAGACCTGCCTCTAAAGTGTTGTGTTTTTGCTCTTCAGTTCTGAACAAAGTAGACATAGGCTACAGTACCGTCTAATGATGATCTTGAACTGTCAATAGTATAAGTTACTGTGTGTGCAGGTTGTGAATGAAGCCTCACATGGCTGCTTGTGTGCATGTCCCAATGTGGTGACGGTCTAAACCTAATTGGGACAAATGGGAATGGCAATCTTTATAAATACCTAACCAATAACAACAAAGGTGCTTCACAAGAACGGAGGATATTGGCAGAATATTTTCATATTTTTCTTTTTACAGTACATGCATAGATTTTCAACTGTGATCTAGTGTTCATGCTCTTAATTCATACTCTCCGGGATGATGGCAAGTTTGGCTATTGTGCAGAACAATCAATCAGAGACAGTATTCTGGCTTCCCGTTCCTTCATCAAATAATTTAGGTTTGACATAGCTTAGAAACATGCTTCGGATCAGATATGTCTTTTTCTTTGCAACTCTTCCCGTAAGGCCAGCATCACAGAGTCATCGTGTCACTGTTGCACATGTATTACGCATACATTGTTGTATAGCAGCCAACTGAGGAGGACCTGTAATAAGACTCTGATATCCAATATCCTCTTGAGTAGTCGTGCATCTGGTTTTTGATTGATTGATTACTTTATTAACAAAGCCAAGACACGCACAGGGAAGTACAGTTCAATACAAGCTCTGTTAAGAGGATTTTGAACCCAAGAAAGCACTATGGCTTGTTTCCATTGGGGTCCTTTGTACTCAATTCATCGAAGATGGTGGGCCTTCCACTTCTGTTCCTGTGCTGGTTAGATCCAGTTTGCCCTCTTCTCTCACGACAGTAGTAGGTAGACAGACACCCTTGTATGAAATCTTCAGTCTCTTGGCAATCTGATGCCTGGAATAACCTTCATTTCACAAAACAACAATCTAACTGAGAAAGCTATTTGATTTGGCCATTTGTGAACCCATTATAAATACATGTTTAGAAATTCCGCAACCCAAGGAAGACTCTTGCAACGTTAGTAATGTCGGCTACATATTCATATAAATCTAATACTGCCTTAGAGAATGAAAGTATTCATTTCCTATGAACATTTCCTAAATGCTAGTGTACAGTACATACAGGCAAACCCTGTTCTAGACTACTTGGCCTACTGCCATGTCGTAAAAAAGAAGAATTGTCAGGTATGGCTGGCGAGCAGACGTCGTCTACCCACTTGCATGTCATGTCTCTGAGTGTGTGTGGGAAAGGAAATGTGTGTGTGAGCAGGTGCATGTTTTACAGGTTTTCACATGAGTAATGACTATAGTGTTGATGTAATACACAACCAACAGGGCCTGAAATTAAGTATGTGTGTGTGTATATGTGTGTGTACGTGCATATGCGCACGTGCGTGTGAAGAGAAATTTAGATTTAAGAATTAAGTGTGTCCTGTCTCTGCCAAAGAACATTTGGCAGCACTAAAGAAGCGTGTGTGTGTGTGTGTGTGTGTGTGTGTGTGTGTGTGTGTGTGTGTGTGTGTGTGTGTGTGTGTGTGTGTGTGTGTGTGTGTGTGTGTGTGTGTGTGTGTGTGTGTGTGTGTGTGTGTGTGTGTGTGTGTGTGACCGTGTGCTGACCCTGATGTTATCAGCTGCTTTCACACCCTGAACCAACGCTTCTGCTTGTCATTACAGCATGTAATGGAGCATCCTGCCTGACCCAACGTACACACATGCACGTCCGTGCGCACGTGCACACACAATGAATATACGAGCATCATGAGAGACGCTACCTAATTCCTTTTAAGCCTTGTGGGACGTGTCGTGCATTAATACACACAGACTCACACACATCTTAGTCACTTGGTGAACCAGCAGACACACACACACACACACACACACACACACACACACACACACACACACACACACACACACACACACACACACACACACACACACACACACACACACACACACACACACACACACACACACACACATAGTCGTTAATGGACTGACTAATTTGAAATGTTGATGTGACCTTCTTTCTCTCACCGTGGTATTACACCCACCACTTCCTCAACACACACACACACACACACACACACACACACACACACACACACACACACACACACACACACACACACACACACACACACACACACACACACACACACACACACACACACACGCACGCACACACCTGTGCCACATGCCTCTTCCTGGCCATGCTCCGGTGTGAGTCAGACGCTCTGCATGCGGACCGTTCCGGTAAAACGTTGTGGAGCGTGAAAACCGGCAGTCTGGCCCATGGACCCCGGCCCAACTCTGCAGGTGTTTGTGGGACATGAACTGGTTGTTTGTGTGTGTCAGTGTGTGGGAGTACTGGACATCAACCAGTAGCTCAACAGCTGAGCTGGCGCGTGGGAGAGAGATGGCTTATTGTTTTTTAAATTCATTATTTCCGTGTCCGTTTTGGAATGACTTTGATTTATTGTGTGCCGCACATGAGCTTTACAGGGAATGGAACCCTCAACCCTGTGGCAGTTTTTGTTTCTTGCTCTCCTCCTATTGTACTGCGTAAGAACCGCCTGAAACCAGTTGGGACATTTTTATACAGTGCAATCATTTTTGTTGTTTTCTAAGTGGCACCAGTAGGCATTTAATTATACTCACTGGCTGTGTCCCAAATCAAATAATGAGTTTGACATTTTGTAGTGGTGTCTGAATGTATGGAGAGAATTATGAGGTCCTATACAGTATAGTAGAGCTGACGGATATATCAGTTTGGCCGAAATATTAGCCATTATTTCACTTTTTTGACAACATGGGAATCGGCAAATATGCAGCCAATGTAACCACTTTCAGCCTGGAGTCACTATGTTGGGCGTGTCGTTATAGACGATAAGACTGTCACAATTATTCTATAATCGCTTAATCGCATTTATTCTTTTAGATAATCGCAATTATTTTGCATAATCGTTTCCATTTTGAAATAGTACTGGAAATGCCAATTGCGATGCTATGAGTTGTGAGCTTGTAGATCGGCTATTTCCACTATTCCTGTTTTTTTTTCCAAGATTGAAATCTCGAAGTTGAAATCTCGTCTAGCGAGACTTCCGGTGGGGCGCGTTCAAGACAATCACGTTGCATAGTGTTCTGTCACTATGAACGTCAGATCTCACACACAAAAAAAGGCCCACGCACGTTTTTAGCTGTGGCGGACTGATGTGCCGTGACAGACCTGTCACTCTTGGTTCAATAAACCCTAAAGTCCAGTTTATAGACGACATACACAGAAATTACCTTTTACATGCGCAAGGCATCTTTATTGACAAACAAGGGAGATTCCCTCTATACTATGTGAATAAAAGAACAGCAAATTAATGATGTTAAAACAATACGACCTGATATATCACGAAGGCAATTCGCTCCACATCTAAGTCTGCATGCAAACAAGCGTTCGGTTGAGCGCCTGGAGAATTCTGAAGTTCTTATCTATTACATTCAGTATATCAACGCTGTGGCTATCAAGGCCTGTCTTCTGACTGCACTCTATAAAGTAAAGGTTGACGGCCCAAGGTTCCACAATGGACCATCAAGCCCTCCTTGGGTACGAATTTAGTACCCACAACAACACAAGATTAAAATCTAGACAGTACTTTATAGAAATTATCCATTAGCATGACATATTTCATGTTTAAAAAATCAGGTCCCATTTTTCTCTTTTTGAGTCATGTGAGCCGAGGAAAACCCTTTTCTTTGAAGGGGAAACTCTGAACTAGGCTGGGGCAGTCCCAAACCTACCATCTGGACATGAGCTCTTATTGGGGACAATTACATCATTTGATTCCATATCGCATTGCTAGACTTAGGGTCCCTCAGTGGGGCATTCCCACTGAGTTTTCCTTTACAAGCAACTATTCTAACATGTGTATATATATATATATATAAAAAAAAAAAAAATCAATATCTTGTTCTCTGTGTGCATTTTTGGTTTCTTCTCCAATTCCTCTGGTTGAGGTGGTAACTTTTCCGAGCCCGGAGGAGGAGGTTCCGACAGAGCCCAAGACTAGGCCCCCCCCCCAACCCATCCAGTGCCATTAACGAATGTACTTGGCACTGAATGAGCTAAGAGGCGGAGGTCCCACTCCCGAGCCCCCCGGGTCCGTACCCTCCTGGGGCCTGAGACCGGAGCCCCCCGTATTATACACAGGGGCCCCAACCCCCAAGCGCCAGTCAGATCCGTACCCTCCTTGAGGTCGAAAGTCGGGGCGTAGATATCGTGCAGGGGTGTTCTTCGTCAAGTTCAGCATGGGGGCCCAGGTGGCAATATAATGTTTCTGTGGTGTGTATTGGGATCACTCTGTCACTGCTCTCTTACCACTTGCCATTTGCGAAGGGCAAGACAGCCTATTTTAATGTGCCTAAAGCTGCCAGGGAGATCGCTACGATCAGATTATGTCCCCCAACATTACTATCAAAATCAAAATCAAAATTAATATGTAATCTGGGGTCGTTCAGTGGCCTTTGGCAGCATAGATGTACCCCATGAAACAATGGTATGTTCCTGTCTGGCTGAGAGTGATATTGGTACTACTCAAATTAAATGTGTAGTGTCCCTCCTTTATCTAAAAAAAAAAATATATGGTGGGGGTTTGATGGTGAGTCTTTGCTCTCTGTATGCAATCACTGAAATGTCTCTGTAATGGTCACTCTGCCATAAGTCTAAGCACATTCATTTAACAAAAATGAACGGCAACATTACAACACTTCGACATGTAACTTTAGTCACTTAACATTATACTATGTAACTCAATATCAATATTCTATTATACTATACATATGCTATCATATTATTTCCCTCCTTGACCTGACACCGGTCAGGGCACACAGCATAGGAATGTGCAGAGGCCAGGGTGCCACCCTCCTTTACCTTCACTAAATGTAAAATGGTTCAAAGACTCATCTATAATTATTCAATCAAATTGATATTGCACTTAAAGTAACATGTAATTGGAGACACAACAAAACAACTTTCCTGTGCTTTATGCACAGGTCAATTGACATTATTCTCGGGCTGTACAAAATTGTACAATTCTCTTCTGCAACCCATGACCTGTTTCAGAGAACACACTTAACTCAACTGCAACAGAAATCAACTACCTTTCAATTCACGTAACAAAATTTAGATAGGGCCTTTATGATATTTTGGTATCTTGTAAGAGCCTAAATGTCCCCAGTAGGTATGATATCTATTGTTTATGTTATAAACTTATCTTGCTATGGTTCACCCTGTCCACCCTACCACAGTGTGATCAATTTATCGCTCCAACAATCCATACTCTCCTAATGCACACTATTTATGTTTCTCTTCGCTTAAATAATTTTATTACTCTGCCATTCATGTGCCACTAAAATCATCTTAATGTCCTCCCTTAATTTTTCTCTACATGTAATGTCTTTATTCAAAAATTAAAATATGTTCACTGCTAATAACTTAATTAGTCGTTACATGTGCCTTCATAGTTTCAGATTGAGACGTGCATGCCTCTGAAAAGCATGTGGAAATATTTTAAATGACGAACGCTATTCATTAACATATCTCACTTAATTTATTATCAATTAACTTATATTGGAATACTAGCACTCATTAAAAAATGTCTTGATTGGAGAACACAGCATGTTTCCGTTCCGTTAACTAATGTGAGATTAGTCCTGCATAATTTAGTTTAATTTGGAAATATTTTTAGTTTGGTTGTGGCAACCTATTTAACACTAGACATTACACCAGCTTATCACGTCAATTTAGTTTTTGTCCACTATTTTCAATTATGTTAGTCTACGATGGCACTACACATAAGATGTAATATTAATTTACTAGTGGGGCACTATTATTATTTTATCTTTTGAAGCTTCAATCTATGCAGAATCAAGGTTCACTTATAATGTATTAGTGCAACTCTTATGTGTCAAAACGTGTACTGTATGTCTAATAAGTATCATGTTTCACACTTCTCTAGTGTCTGTTTTTTGTAAAAATGTATTGTGTCCTACCTAGAGCGATAGAAAATGTATTTGTTTACACATGTCGAGGCCCCGACAACAACGATTAGCAGTAAGTCAACCTTGCTTCATATATTCCACTCCTTGCTTCGAAAGTGTGTCCTTCCCCATGGCATAGTAGTTCCAGTGTCTGTAACAGATAAAAGTTTGTAAAAAGTCATGCAAGCTTTCCCAAGGCTTGCTCTCTGGTCGCCATAGGTCACTGGAAGTGAGTCTCGTGAACACTGCAGTTTGCAATGTTGGTGCCCCTCTGCATCAGCATGTCGATCAAACTGCATTATATCGTGGTCTTTCACATGTCTCTTTCAGTTTTCATTCAATGCACTTCAAGTGCATGTTTCCAGTTCATAGAACGAAAATGACCGTCCACCAAACATTGTTGCAGTCCCCGAATGTGAAACAAACCCACTTCTAAAGTCTGAGATAGTAGTTTTTAAAAAAAAAAAATATATATACAATACATATATGTAATGATAGTGTAAAATAATTGCAGATACAGTGTATGTGAGACCATAAGTTAATTTCTCTTTTGATAACAGTGTAAGTGGCACACTCACTATCGTGCACCACGCCTAATATGTATTTCTCATTCTAAATTATCTCCATTGAAGTGTCCTGGCCTTCCATTGCATGCACTGTCACTTGTTTGGTCTATCACAACTAATGTTTGCACTATCTGGACTCCAGAATGTGTCTCGCCACCAAGAGAGACTACTGGCCCTGGCACGGAAAGAAATGATGAGGTGTTCATTCAATGCCTAAGTAGGGTATCAATACTTAGAAGCTTTTGGGCTTTCTGTCATTTGCTTACATTCTTAAAATTATTATTATTATTATTATTATTATTACACTTATTATATATATATGTATTTATTTTAAACTAAAAACTCTACTATCTTATTACTGGTCAAATTGGCGTAGTTTTATATTTAGTCTTGTTTGTCTAGAATCACTTCTGCTGGCTGGTCCTCCTATGAAAGTAAACACTGACTTTTTGTACAGCGAAAATATAATTACACAATATAGTTGCCCCATACCTATAAATACAGATTAATTTGAATATTTCGTATGCAAGCTCCTGTTTTCTTTATATTCTGCAGAATTTTCTGAAGAAACTAATTTATTTGAACGTAAATTCTCTCACTTCACCTCTGACCTCGCTTCTCTTTTTTTTTTTTTTTTCTCTTATTATTATTATTATTATTTTTTTTAATAACTGACTCCATTTCTCTAATTTACAGGTTTAATCACTTAATTTCAGACTGTTCATAACTTTAACAAAAATAACAGATCTACTTGCACAATGAGTCACTATTGAGCTAGCCTAAACAGCCACGGTTTCCAGTAATCATACTGGAGTAAATGTACAATGTCGGCTTCTGAAATGTACACTTAAGTAGAAGTAAAAGTATTGAAAACTGGAACCACTCTAGTGAGATACAAAATGGGACCCTCAAAATGTACTCAAGTAGAACACTTGAGTAAATGTACTTCGTGACCTTGGCTTCCACCACTGAACCCCGTGCAGGCGGTTATCTTCCTTGTTTAAATTCCTAAGCAGGACAAAATCTCTAAACAAAATGCTTACGGAGCAGATTACACTATCCACTGACATGTACTTGGGTCAAAGTACCAAAAACAAAAAATGGTATCGGAGTGGAGTGAGACACCAACGTGAGAAGTGTTTACAGTAATAGGCAGCCTGTCCCCATTCACAATTTCTCAGATTTAACATGCACAAGTCTCCCTTTGAAAATAGCAGATCCACAAGCACGAAGTGCTTGTGGTGAAATAGCTTGTGAGCTTGTAGATCGTCAATTTCCAAATGGCTGAGCTGTATGCAGGGCTGAAGTGGTTCTGCAGCAATTATCTACCACTTCAAAGTAAACAGTTACCAACGTTCTCAAGGTGTTTTGCAGGGGCAGAAGCACACTGTCTGCCTCTGAGATGTATGCAAAATGTAAAATGTAAAAATACAGATAGCTGTAAGGGCTTTTTAAAGTAACAATACCTCAAGACTGTACTTAAGCACAAACCTGGACCTCAGGAAGAATAGTCTCCACTAAGGTGTAGACTAGTGGATGCTCCTTAAAAAAACAACAACAAACAAACAGACAGGACTTACAGAGGCCTTCATTCATTCGGATGACGTACATATAACATACATATAAAGACACATATGACACACTGTAGTACTAATTAGGGGGCAACCCTAGGCTGCAGAGCCAGCCGTTCACGTCACCTCGCTCGGATGCTGGAGCTAAACATAACGTGCATGTAACCTGTAGTATTTTTGGGGTCGCCCCTTAGTGGCAGTCTCAGCTTAAACATAATATAACCTGTAGTATTTTCTTAGCCGCAGTCCCAGCTTTCACATAATATAACCTGTAGTATTTTCTTAGCCGCAGGTCCAGCTTTCACATAATATAACCTGTAGTATTTTCTTAGCCGCAGGTCCAGCTTTCACATAATATAACCTGTAGTATTTTCTTAGCCGCAGGTCCAGCTTTCACATAATATAACCTGTAGTATTTTCTTAGCCGCAGGTCCAGCTTTCACATAATATAACCTGTAGTATTTTCTTAGCCGCAGGTCCAGCTTTCACATAATATAACCTGTAGTATTTTCTTAGCCGCAGGTCCAGCTTTCACATAATATAACCTGTAGTATTTTCTTAGCCGCAGGTCCAGCTTTCACATGATAACACATAACGACACATAACGTACACAACTTAGGCTACTCGCTATCTTCTCCCATGTACCCGGCGTGGTTTGCGGTTTAGAGATCCTAGTAAAGGCCACTTATTGTATTGTCTCAGTAAACTGTTGGATCATAGAATACAGAGAGACAGTGTAGTGTCTCAGTAAACCATAGGATCATAAAGTACACTGAGACAGTGTGGTCTATCAGTAACCTATAGGACCACAGAACACAGAGAAACAGTGCAGTGTCTCAGTAAACTATAGGACCACAGAATACAGAGAAACAGTGTAGTGTCTCAGTAAACCATAGGACCACAGAATACAGAGAAACAGTGTAGTGTCTCAGTAAACTATAGGACCACAGAATACAGAGAAACAGTGTAGTGTCTCAGTAAACCATAGGACCACAGAATACAGAGAAACAGTGCAGTGTCTCAGTAAACTATAGGACCATTATGACAATTGTAAGGATATATTCATGCAGGCACACAGACAAACCCCCAGCACCTAGTGTAAAACTAATATTAGATAAATTCACCCGCACCGAAAACCAAAGCGTGAAAAAGTGGTATTTCGAGGTACAACAAAAATAAATCCATATATTTATATATATAGCCATGCATTGCTCGAACACCCAAGTTGAATCGTGGGTTATTCTAGAGGCCTTGACATGAATATATATATATATATAAAGACAAATAACTGATGGTAACAGCTGATAGTTAAACATCCGTGTAAAAAAACGTCGGGGTGTCTCCGGTGGTCTCATAAACATATACAGAGACAGTTGCTGGGAGGATCAACTCGGTCCACCCAGCCACGCTAACAGGACATCATGGGGTATAGGAAGTACAGAGCCTAAGTATTAAACACAAAGGTCATTCAATCTGCTGTTCAGTGGTGACTTCACATGTATGCAATCATATTTACACATTGTCTTTAATAATTGACCTAAATTTGATATAATACAATTCACATATAGCACCGCGTGTACCCTTCCTGGGGCCCCAAGGAATTGTAGCACATAGTGTATGGGCGAATTGTTATTTGGATCTTATGGATCCAGCGGTCGTCTGGACTGGACAGGGTCACGGTCGGGGTCACCAGCTGATGTGCCGTGACAGACCTGTCACTCTTGGTTCAATAAACCCTAAAGTCCAGTTTATAGACGACATACACAGAAATTACCTTTTACATGCGCAAGGCATCTTTATTGACAAACAAGGGAGATTCCCTCTATACTATGTGAATAAAAGAACAGCAAATTAATGATGTTAAAACAATACGACCTGATATATCACGAAGGCAATTCGCTCCACATCTAAGTCTGCATGCAAACAAGCGTTCGGTTGAGCGCCTGGAGAATTCTGAAGTTCTTATCTATTACATTCAGTATATCAACGCTGTGGCTATCAAGGCCTGTCTTCTGACTGCACTCTATAAAGTAAAGGTTGACGGCCCAAGGTTCCACAATGGACCATCAGGACCCAGGATGGAGTTATGAAATGTTCTACTGTACCATTCATCCTAGGATATCATAACGTCATAGAAAAAGTAAGAAAACCGTGGGGCAAAATTCCCCTTTAAGTCATTAAATGTGTCTGTCATTTCTTTGTATATTTAGGTTATTTGCCATTATCTGCCCTGTGCAACTTCAAAGCCCAAAAGCCAAAACAGAAATGTAATTTTTTTTCGTATGTTCCGACAAATCAAAACCTTTTTTATTTTACAAAATATGGGTAAAAACACAGGTAATCAATCGGTGGTCTGTGATTTGCAGAGGAGTTCAGTTCACTACATCTTTGCTGTCGGGCAGAAACCTCCTATCTTCATATTCCAACTTCGTAAATGAATGTACTTTATACTACAGCGTCACACAAAAGTATCCCAAATAGCAGATGTACAAGCGACGCGTTTTGAGCTCTTAGATTTGCTGTTTTTGAATTTGAATCCTGAAAAGTAACAGTTTTGAACATATGAGCTTTCCACCCGACAGGACGTAGAGGACGATATACAGTAGTCCTCTACATCAACGTCGGGTCCGGGGACCACCAGCGGTCCAAATGGCCCTCAGAGTGTGCAAAAGGACACTTTTACGGGCCCATCTGGTTCCATTTGTACACTTTCAAGAGTTACATTAACCCTGAGAATTCTACAGTTTAATTTGGGGTCCCAGAGATGAAAAACAATGGTATGAAATGGGGGTCTGTGGCCTAAAAGCAAGTCAAACTGGGGGGCCTTGAAAAAAAGAGAAAAAAGGTTGACAATCACTGCTCTACATGCAGTAGCCTCCCTCCCTATGCAGGGAGTAGTGAATGATTGAATGAATGATTTGGGACACAGCCCCTATATACAGTTATGTGTGTTTTCACTCGTCCACACTTCTATCTTTGGCGCAAATGACCTCCATATCCAGCCACTGTACAAGTCACTGAGGTTGCAGTGTACACTCCAGCCCAGTCATAATTATTTCTGTTCACTGACCCACGTTCAGCACTTAACATTGTTGTTATTTTGCTGCCGAACGCTGTTATGTGAGACGTAATTGTCGGGTCTCCAGGGAAGCGGAGCTGACTGTAAACAAGGTTTATACATCTACTGATTAGTCTCTCTGTCTCTCTGTCTCTCTGTCTGTCTCTGTCTCTGTCTCTCTCTCCGTGTCTCTCTCTCTTTATCTCTCTCTGTCCTCTCTCCTTCATACACATTATGGAAAATACACATAGAATACTTATTTGACTACACACATGAATTTGTAAATAAATACAGTATATTACATGTGCGTGTGCACACACACACACACACACACACACACACACACACACACACACACACACACACACACACACACACACACACACACACACACACACACACACACACACACACATACACAACATGCGCACGTGCTCACTCACACACACACACACACACACACACACACACACACACACACACACACACACACACACACACACACACACACACACACACACACACACACACACACACACACACAGGGGGTTTGATGTTGAGGTTGAGATGAGGTGGGCGTTCAACTCTTGAACTGCTGACCGCTGTTTAGTCCCTGTTGTTTTTGTTTGCTTAGTGAGGTCAAGATGACCTAGTTGACAACCCTGTGTGTGTGTGTGTTCTCCCAGTGACCTGCTTAGAGACGCCTACATATGACCTGGAAACTATCAGACTGTGACATCACTGCCCCAGGGACAGTGGCGCTGTGTGTGTGCGTGTGTGCATGTGCGCATGTGTGTTCAGTATCAGTTTTAATGCCAGGTACTTTTCCATTGCAATCTTTTAGACTCTTTGGTTAATAAGTTTCTAAATGCGTCAAGCGGTTCTTGAGTGTTCCACTAGCCACCTGTCTGATGCTGATGAATCCTGGCCGCTGGCTGCAGACACCGTGTCAGCAGTGGTGGAAAAAGTACTAACGTTTTTTACTTCAGTAAAAGTATCAATACTGCAATGTAGAAATGCATGTTACAAGTCAAAGTCCGGAATTAAAAATGTACTTGAGAAAAAGTGCAAAAGTATTGGCATCAAAATGTACTTGAAGTAACACAAGTAGAAAGTACTCATTATGCAGAATGTCCCATTTCAAATGGCCGAAATGTGTATAGGGCTGAAGTGGGTAATGCATGTTTTGTAATAATAATCAAAATCTACAAAGTAACTAGTAACTAAAGTTTTCAAATAATTGTAGTGGAGTAAAAGTATAATATTTGCCTCTGAGATGTAGTGGAGTAGAAGTAAATGTACTGAAAATTGGAAATCCTCCAGTAAAGTAAAAATATCTCAAAATTGTACAGTATTTGAGTAAATATACTTAGTTACTTTACACCACACCACCAGCCAACCACTGTGTCCCGCCAGCTGTTGTTTTTTTTCTCGTTTTTTTTTCTCTTTCCTTATTATTCCAGGAAAGACCTTGGCAGAAAACGAACAGAAAGAACACATATTTGGCCGTGGAAATTCTGAAGCCCCCCTCTTTTCCACTACGGTCGTTTATTCACATTACCTCTTAAAGGATTAATAGTGGAAAGGCACAGGAACAGATTTATCTAAACAGCAACAACAACAAACACTTAACCACTTCCTGCCTGGCATCCCTACTAAAGGCATGTCATTATAGGTGAAATTCTCCACAATTCTTACAAAATTGAAGAATTTTCAAAGATTTTGAAATGTAAAATAGCAAGAACCAAGAATAGCCGATCTAGCTTGTAGATCGGCTATGTTAAATATTTGTCATTCAATGCATATAGGGCTTAAAGGTAGGGTAAGTGATCTTTTTGGGGTAAAGGGCAAGACCACTTTGGTAGGTTTGGGTTGTGTAGTTTCCTTACCATGATGTAACTCCAAAGGTGGGCAAGAAATCAAGAATATTTTTTCAGGTAGGTTGCAAAATTTCTGCCAATCAGGAGAGACTAGCCATTTATCAGCTTCAATTTTATAGCGTTCCAGTTTCAATTTTGTCTGCTCATTTCTTTGTGTCATCACTTCAAATTTCACTTGTTTAATCTGTATCCCGTGTGCGTGCTCACTCCTGATTCGTTGATACATTTGGTACCCTGAAATTGGTATCCTGACCTTAAAATTCATTTTCTGTTTAATTAAGAGCTGGAGAGACATGGAGACAGACTCCCGTTACTGAGCAAACACTCTATAGCAATGAGTACTATCAGAATATAGAGCTATACTTACTTTAATAAAAAAATATCACTTACCCTACCTTTTAAGTGGTTAAAAAAGGCACAAGAACGTTTTTATCTCAACAACCCGGCGGGCATTCAACTTTTCCACCCGGTGTGTTTGTAAACTCCTGAGAGAGGGGGGGGGAGAGGGAGCAGAAGGGAGGAGGAGGAGGAGGAGTAGTGTATTGACAGTGGTGTATTGTCGCCGCGGCCCGCCAGGCGAGCCGAGCCGAGCAGGGAGGTGAACTCTGTTTGACCGCGGAGGAGGGTGATTCAAGTTCAAATTGTTACGTAATCACAATGGCCTCCGTCGCCACACTGGTACGGAGAGAGGCTTTAAAGGGAGGAAATCCAGCCTAAGAAAATAAAAACAAGAACACACCTCATTAGTCACCTTTCCAATCCCCCTGGAACCTTTGGACCCGGAGCAGAGGCCACCAGCCTCTGGTTATCAGTGTTTGTCTGCGGACGTGAACCTCCACGTGCAGAGGAGCTCAATTATGAATATGAATTCATCAGCCCTCGCTCGTGGGTAGGTTTGGCAGGTCACTGTGGGGTCGACGTCCTCGGGGTCATTTCAGTTCAGCTGAGAAATGAGTTTCACATGCATTCCGTACGCACACGCGCACACACACACAAGGAAAAAGGTGTCACGGGAGTGCTGACTTGACCATTTTGTGCACAGGGTCTGGGATTCACTGTGGCAGTTGCCTCTTTCATGACCATAGTCATTCTGTGTGTGTGTGTGTGTGTGTGTGTGTGTGTGTGTGTGTGTGTGTGTGTGTGTGTGTGTGTGTGTGTGTGTGTGTGTGTGTGTGTGTGTGTGTGTGTGTGTGTGTGTGTGTGTGTGTGTGTGTGTGTGTGTGTGTGTGTGTCTTTCATGACCATAGTCATTGAGAGTTCACCAGCAGTTCATCCGGGGTAACACGGGGTGCAAGGCACGTTGCTCAATGCTCACTGGCTCGCGCACACTCACAACACACATGCGCACACGCTCACGCACAGAGAGAAACAACACAAAAACGTGCACGGAGCTCATCATAACACCGGCCCACAAAGCCACCTCCCTCTGCTCAGAGACAGAATAAATAAATAGTTGCATTATCCCATTAAGTCCTGAGGCTGATTCTACTAATGCATTCTAAATCAGTAGTTTGCGCTCTTTCAATATTTTTCAAAAATGTTCAAAAATAGCAGATGTACAAGCTCGGCACGAAGTATGACACGGCACGAAGTAACGTGCTTTGAACTTGTATATCGGCTAATTTTAATAACCAACGCTCAAATCTAAAATGATACAGATGCCTTTCCCGGTTTTAATGTGTTATTATGCTATTATGTGTATTTCTGTTTCCTGTCCCTGCTGTCATCCTCCATATGTTTATTTTTACTTTCCTGAACTAAATCCTCATTTATACTTGGTTGCGTGGTGCAGTCGCACAACAAAAACGATATAAATTAACCACTTTAAACCTAAGTAGTCTGTCCCAATTTTGGGCATGTCGTCAGCTCAGATCAGCTATTTTCACTGCATGACACCATCTTAAGACAATGTAAAGCTTACAGTAAGTGGTTCGAGTTTTTAGTCAAGGTCTCCAGATCATATATTATTCCGAAAATATAATTTAAAAGATACGCCCTTGTTTGATCCCATCGACATAATCCGTCATTGTCAAAATAAAATGCGGACAAAAGTAATAAACCAAACAATATTATAGCACTAGCACTTTATAGCACAAATAACACACACACACACATACACACACACACACACACACACACACACACACACACACACACACACACACACACACACACACACACACACACACACACACACACACACACACACACACACACACACACACACACACACACACACACACACACACACACAGTTGTTTGTGAGCCATGTGAGTGTGTTGTTGCAAATTGGAATGTGGATCGTGACTCTCAGTTAAGCTGTGGGGCCGCTTCTCAACAGGGTCGCAGTGGGGTTTAAGTCTGGAGTTGGTGCCCTACTGTCTCACACACACACACACACACACACACACACACACACACACACACACACACACACACACACACACACACACACTGTGTGTGTAGGATATATACACTGATAGGATATATTGTACTGTATATATACACGGCCAAACGAGAGTTGCAGTTGCGGTGGTGCCGGTTGTGGCACACTGCTGTAGTGTGTCTGTCTCCAGCATGCCAGATATCCATACATATCCCTGGACACAGGTAACACAGATGTTCCACCATGCACAGACGCAGTGTAACCTAAAGGCAAGGAAGGAATGAGGTGAGAATGGAAGATGGCAGGCAAGAAAGAGTAAGACAGAAAGATGAGAGGAAAAGGCTCAGAATAGAATAATGCTTGGGTGGGAGAAAGCGAAAGATGGAGGGATTATGCAACAGTTCCTGTTTAGTTAATTGATTGAATATTCCATGTGTTCAGATTTACATCAACAGAGTAGAAATGAATAGACTGATCGATATGGATTTTAATATGATTTATGAATAATTTTGTAATGTCACCATATATTATGTTTCCTTGGGTCCAGCCTAAGTAAGTAGCCTGAAAGAGCGAGCCCTATCCATGGTCTTGAAGGGCGGATCCAAACCCAGGCAGTTGGATTCCAGCGCCGCTTCCTATTGCTTCACCAATCTAAAATCGGGGTTAGTTGGCCATGTTTGTTTTTACTTTGTCTATACAGTACAACAGCACTGTAACTTTTTGCCGTAAGGTATAACTCCACTAGGTAGTCAGCCAGCTAATGCTGAATAAACAACAAATACTTTATAGTGGAACTGATGTAAAAGTAATATGTGGAACTAAGCAATATGACACTCGAGGTCATGCTGGATATACTTAAATATCATGGCCCTTACTCATAGAGGGAGGTACTAGCAGGTAAAATACAGATTGAGTGGAAGGAAGGATGTTCGAGACAAAAGCAGCTGAAAGGGATTAATGGTTAGTTATTTACTTAATTACCTGTACTATTGCCAACTTTTTATGACATCCATTATTATCATTATTATGATCTTTTTATATTGTATAGATGTTAGCTCAGTCTTTGCGGAGCATGCCACACCAACATATTGCTGCTTGTATGTGTATGAGTGAGTGACAAAAAAAAACTTGAATCTTCACAGTTTCCCCGACTAAAGAGATTGTTGCGCCTGTGTTTATACTATTTATATACAAATATCATTGCATATTTCTAAATTATAGAGCAGCCAGACTGTAAAACTTATCATAGTGCCAACCAGAGTCTTTGATAGCTTTATTTATCCGGTAAAAATGTTTTGCCTTTGATTTGCACTATTAAATCACGTCAGGGAAGTCACTTTCAGAGCACGACTCTTTGGCATTTGGTAATATATGATAGGCTACATTTGAAGCAATCGACCTACGTGGCAGACATATGGACGGCATTCTGAATGATGGGTCGCCAGTAAAGTATCTATGGGCCTATCTCTCTCCGATCCACCATTGTGAAACTCCACCATTGTTCTGCAGGAAACCGGATCAGCTCGTCTTGACCTTTTACGTTTTAAGTGTAGCGCTCGTGTCGGTCATCCCCTCATCCCGCACCACTTCTCCCTCGTATTCTTTAAAAGCCCCTCTCCCGGCCGTCAGATGTGTGAAGGGCGTAAAATCACTTCCTGA
>NC_137617.1:15752665-15757665 GCF_963280865.1 Gymnoscopelus braueri | reverse complement strand
TTTACCTCGTAACTCGTGGCGACGTCAAAAGCCGTGACACCTCATTACATTGCAGCCAGGGGCTGGGTCAGCGTACCTAACCTCCATCCATCACACATGGAGATGGTGAAGTGTTACGGTAAAGGCCAGGGCCTCGCAGTGTGTTCAGACGTGGTCTGGTGGTCACCCCGACTCCATCACCCTGTCACAGTGTCACGGCACAGCACCTGTGACACCATGTAAAGTAACCGAGAAAGAGGCTTAATCACAATATCCCGGCATCAAAAACGTAGAGAAAAGTTGTGAAAATACGCGTTGATTGACCATATTCGCTGTGTGACACCGTCGTAAAACAAAAGTATAAAGCAGGGGTCTTCAATGTTTTCAGGCCAAGGACCCCCTAGCTGAGAGAGAGATGAAGCAGGGACCCCCTCTATATTGTATGATATTGTGTTTCAGATAAACTTTTGCTGCTCTTTTTTCCCTCGAAACCTATAACTCTTAAAAATAGCCGATCTACAAGCTCACAACGCCTGTGTGAACTTGTAGATCTGCTATTTTTGGCTAAAGTTCTCCTCAGAAAAGGGATGCTAGGGTTCAAGTGGTTAATGTAAAAAAAAACAAAACATATCACACAAAGATTTGGCGGACCCCCTTTAGTAACTCTGAGGACCCCCTAGGGGTCCCGGACCCCCTGTTGAAGACCCCTGGTATAAAGTATTAGTCTCACGTAGCTGGGTGATCAAAAATCTCCGCCGACTGATACAGTACGTGAAGGTTTGGGGAAATCAAACATATGGGCTAAGAACAGTGTCTATAGCGGTGGCTAGGACAGTGGCTAGGACAGCACCTTACAAGTTACAACCCTACAGCTTCTGCTTTGAAAAACAAATCATATCCCCGTCCCAGGACCAGCCCTAAAGTTTTCATTGGTTCTATAACGCAGTTATCTCTCATTTACATCGTTTCGAATTGTTTCCACCCAGTTTTAGCCCATACATTGAATGTAGATGTCAACCAGACGCATCGGTATTACTAGGCGGAGATCTCAGATGGTCTGATCTATTGGAGCCTGGGGCTTTAATGCAGGCCTGGCCCTCTGCGAGGACACGGGGAGGAGGGAGACAGAAGACAGAAATTCTTATCTTATGTCTGCCCTGAGATTCACCTTCAACCCCCCCTCCCCACCCACCCTCTCCCTCACACGCTTTCTCTCTCTCCAACCCCCTCCACCCCCATCCATCCTTCTCAATCTGTCAACGGGGTAGACTCCCCTAACCTCTTGCTCTCTCCCACCTCTCCCTTTCTCTATTATTATTATTGTTCCT
The DNA here is from genome assembly GCF_963280865.1 of Gymnoscopelus braueri. NCBI lineage: Eukaryota > Metazoa > Chordata > Actinopteri > Myctophiformes > Myctophidae > Gymnoscopelus > Gymnoscopelus braueri. The sequence goes on along the minus strand of NC_137617.1, from coordinate 15,756,358 downwards.
CATTTTTCATCCTCCCTTCCCTTTCGCTTTCTCCTCCTTTCGTGTTGTACAGTACAGTACTGAGTTTTATCTCAGATATACTACATTGCTGTGCACTTTCTCTCTCATATGGCTCATATATGTATGTATGTGTGTGTGTGTGTGTATCTTGTTGTGTTTGTATTGTTCTTCTTTCTGGTGTCTTCCATTGCCTGTCCTCTCATTCACTCGTGCACTTTTCTAAAGACAGTTTGTTAGGAGTTATCGCACGCACGCACGCACGCACGCACGCACGCACGCACGCACGCACGCACGCACGCACGCACGCACGCACGCACGCACGCACGCACGCACGCACGCACGCACGCACGCACGCACGCACGCACGCACGCACGCACACACACACGCACACACATGCACGTGCACACGCACACGTGCACATGCACCATGTCACATACACATAACCACACTTTGCAGGTGAGCCTCTACGTAGGGGGCTGAAACAGCAGGCTCTCCCAAGTAATGTGGTTGACCTGAGGAGAGAAAGACCACAGCTTTTACACTGATCTCTCTCTCTCTCTCTGTCTGTCTCTCTCACACACACACACACACACACGCACACACGCACACACACACACACACACACACACACACACACACACACACACACACACACACACACACACACACACACACACACACACACACACACACACACACACCCGTGCGCACACTCACTTCCCTCCTTTGTCGTGTGTTGTGGTTAAGCTGAGGTGAACCAGCGAAACCACGATCATCTAGTGACGCACAGCCAGTGAAACCATGGTACAGACAGATATATGAAACACAGTGTGTCAGTCTGACACATGCTGTATCTGACGCACTGTGTTTCAGCTAAATTTGGTTTCATTGAGCACGACAGACTTCATTCTGTGGCTGGCTTAACATGGCAGTCACAGACAGGGAGATGTTTTGGTTGAATTGGATGTTTTCATTCTTTAGCTCGCCGCCTGTCCCCCCCCAAAAAAAGTTAATGGTGTATAATTTATGGTCAAAGTTTGACTCTGACAAGGAAGTATTGCATTGTTTACGTCTGTTTCTGTCTGTATTTAGGTGGAAACTGATACCATGAACATGTATGTTTACTCTCTCCTATCTCTATTCCTCCCTCTTTCGTATTCTGCTATATGGCTCCGCTTCTGGTGGGAACATTGGCCACAAATAGCAGATCTACAAGCTTTTAGATCGGCTATTTTTGCCAAAGTTATTTGGTGTAGTTAACATACATTTTTTTATTAAATTGTTATATTGTGATATTATAAAACATAAAGATCAAACATATCAGACAGACAGTCTACACGCCCCCCCCCACCTCTCCCCAGCAAATCCAACCCTGCGAACTGGAATCATGTTTGTTGATATGATATTTGCCTATTTTTCACAGACATCTCCCTTGCTGTAATAATATAGTACAGTATTCCTCATATAACCCCTACCCTATTTCTGCTCTACTGTTATAGTCTATGAGTCAAATGCAGATGAACGCCATCCTCCAGTATTTATGGTGACAGAGATAGATGCTGCACAGGCAGTGGACCTGTGGTATCGGTTCCTTTTTGTGGTTTGATATGAAACAACACCCCGCTTTCATATTCTGTCACGATGAAACTGACTGATTGTCGGGCTAACATCTGGCTTTGTCATTGCTCAGATATGTGTGCAGTGCACAGATACACATCAAAGACAAAGAGTCCCAAGTTGAAAATCACCTTTAGTATTCTTTCAAAATGACCAATTGTGCACAATATTGGAGTTGGGTATCAAGAGTGTGTTTTGGAAAGTAGCTCTCTTAAACACTTAAACCCTATATACACGTTGTTGACCGGGGTCTTCCAGGGCTCTATACTTGGTCCCCTCCTTGTTTCCCTCTACACCAAATCTCTCACCCAAAAATAGCTGATTGACAAGCAACGCAATGTGTCGTGTTCTGCGCTTTCAGAGCAGCTATTTTTGCACGATGTTCGCCTATTATGACATGCCCAGAATAGGGACGCTTTGGTTCATTTGGTTAATGACCTAGCCACCCACCCAGATACACACACCCGTGTGCGTGCAAAAAAAAGAAAACGTAAGGACAATATTCATTTCCAAAGGCCAGACTCGGCAGACAATACTGGAGTCACTGACAGAGGAGACTTTGCAGCGCTCCTTCGATGACCTTTCCTCAGTGACGCCACTCGGTGGTTATGGGAGGCGACCGCGGAGCGCCGCCATGGGTCTGAGAGTGTTTATGTTGCAGCTCTCTGCGCCCGTTAATGGAGCGGAGCTTTCTCTGGTGTCATCTCTGATGGACACCACACATAATACAACCTGATGCACACCACTGCTGCTACTGACACCACTATGAACCCACACCAGAGGAGGAGGAGGAGGAGGAGGAGGAGGAGGAGGAGAGAGAGAAGTAGGGGGATGAGAGGAACGAAGGGGAGGTGAGGGGATGAGAGGAAAGGAGGGGAGGGCAGGAGAAGAGAAAAAAGAGCGAGGACAGGAGGAAAGGGGATGAGAGGTCGGAAGGAGAGGGGGTGATAAGAGAGGAGAGGGTAGGAGGTTAGAGGAGAGGAGAGGAGGGGAGGGAGCGGAAGGTAGGAGAGGAGAGGAGAAGAGTGGAGGTAAGAGAGGAGGAGAGATGGAAAGAAAGAAGAATGGTGGTAGGAGACAGTGAAGAGGTTGATGGAGCGCAAGAGAAAGAAGGAGGGGTGAGATGTATAACGGAGGAAAGGAGTAACAGAACTTGAAGGAGAAGGAGACAGAGAGAGCAAGAGAATGAGAGAAAGGGAATGTTAAAGGGGGGGGGGGCAGAGCAAAGAGAGAAAGTGGAGAGGGAGAGTGGGGGGGGGGGGGGTAGGAAATACAGCAGAGACAGAGAGAGGAAAAAGGAGAGTGAATGTGTATATATTAGCACAGCCGTGCCATCCTATCTCCCTCTTGCCCTCTCTGTGAACTAGCCTTCCATTCCCCACAGTGTGTGTGTGTGTGTGTGTGTGTGTGTGTGTGTGTGTGTGTGCGTGTGTGCGTGTGTGCGTGTGTGCGTGCGTGCGTGCGTGCGTGCGTGCGTGCGTGCGTGCGTGTGTGCGTGTGTGTGTGTGTGTGTGTGTGTGTGTGTGCGCGCCTGCGTGTGCGAGCTTGGTAACGTATACGTTATTCATGTATGCATGTCGACGTATGCAATCGCCTGCGTGGGTGCGTGCAATGCATAGCACTCTTTGACATACATGCCATTACTGTGTGTTTGTAGTCGGGTATCTGAGAGTCTGTGAAGACTCGTTCACCTCAGTCAGAATGTGTAAGCTACACATTCTGCTCATTAATTAATTACATTAATTATACAGTGCAATGTCTGTTGTCTCCTTTAGCTCAGTGTTTTTATAATCACTCTATTCTTGTGATGTTTTTAGGTCACCTCTGGAGGCCAATGCCTGCTGTACATAACTCAAACTACACCTGTGGTTCTCAAACTTTTTCATGTCAAGGACCCCCAAAATGATATGTATTTGTAGGGACCTCCAAAAGCAAAGATTTGAGTTAAAAATGTTCACTTAAAAAATACATATAGATTCAAAGATTTGGACAAATGTTCACGATTTAAAAAAAAATAGCAGATCTACAAGCTCATAGTGCGGCACGAAGTGACGCGCTATGAGCTTGTAGATCTGC
>NC_137617.1:15617665-15747665 GCF_963280865.1 Gymnoscopelus braueri | reverse complement strand
CACATCAGTTTTGGGCCTATCCGGATTGGAATCAGATTGGTTTGATCAAGATAGAACAGCAAAAAAACACATGGAAACTGATTTTTTTGCTAATCAGATTTGATCCACATTTGTGGTTCTAAAGATGTGTCTCGATCTAGACACTTGGACACTGAATTTATGCTTTGTCGTACAATCGCTCGCCGAAAAATTTATCTACAACCTGAGCTTATATAGATCTACTATTTTTGGCATGACAGCGACAGCATCATTTAATCATTACTCACGCCTATGTCGTTTGGTCAACCAAAAGCAACTGATGCAGATAGGTCGACGATGTCTGAAGAAAACTAATCCAATCTGATCATTTTGCAAGTAACAGTGTGGATAGTTCGTCCTAAAGGTCAGATTTGAGAAACAAATGGGACTTGCGTGCCGTCTGAACAAAGCCCATGTAGCAATGATTTTTTTTTAACTGTTCGTCGGCCACATTTGTCCTTTTCACCCCTGGTATACTTATATACCTCAGTGCTGTCTTTATGGTAAGTGCTCATGCGCCGGTAACCTCTAAATGCATTCCAAGCCTTAGCATTCTTTCACGCCTACTCTGTCTTTCCCTTCTCTCCTTTCTTTCAACCTCTGCTGTTCCCTCGTTTAATAGCATGATGGTCACCTAATGTTCACCCTTACGTACATTCCTCCCTCCCGGCCTGCCTCTCTTTGGTGTCTTGTCTCATCTGCCCTGCCTTGGCTGGCGGCGGGGATCTAAGGATGGTAACGTCAGTCGTCTGTCCGTCTGTTTGTCCAACACTTTAGTCCCAAACGAGATATCTTGAAAACGGCTGCCTTGGACTGCCATGGAATGTTCCGTGCACCTTCATGCTCCGCAGACGATGAACTCTACTAATTTTAGTGACCCCGTGACCTCTCCTCTGGTGCCACCCCGAGGCCACAATTTTCACTTGCATGCAACGTTATCAAAAGCAAATTGGGAGGATTGCTATGAAACTCGGGCCAAAATGTTAACTTTCTCTATTTTCTGCCTAACTATTAAGAGCATTGAGCTCTAACTGGTTATACTTAGTTCTGGTGTCGCACACCAGAAATAGCAGATTTATGTACGTGTGGAAATTGCAGATCAGAGTGTCGTGCAGTGCTTGTAAATGATTGGTTTGTAGATTGCATGCTTCTGAGCTTGTAGAGCTGCTTATTCGCGGAATATTCACCTATTCTGACATGCCCAGAAAAGGGACGCTGGGGTTCATTTGATTAAGGGGCATTCTACTTCCTGGTACAAATAAAGCAGACAATATAAAGAAAACACGTGAAAGAAGAAGAAAAAAAGATTATATATACATCGAGGGGCACAGTTTTGGTTGAATTGATACATGTGTGTGTGAGTGTGTGTGTGTGTGTGTGTGTGTGTGTGTGTGTGTGTGTGTGTGTGTGTGTGTGTGTGTGTGTGTGTGTGTGTCCTTCCTGGCATATTGGGTGATGAAGCACTTTATATTGGGGGGTGGGGGGGGGGGGGGCAGTTGGGGACAATGGCCTTCCTCGCTGACATTCTCTGTCATCAAAGGAACAGCGGTCTCTGCAATGTGACATGGACTTGTTAGATCCTCTGGCCTCGGCGCGGCCTCTAGCCTCTAGCCTAGTCCCATCGGAGGTGTGTGACTGTATTGCTTTGGCAATGTTAACGTATGTTTTCTCATGCCAATAAAGCCCTTTGAATCGAATTGACTATGTATGATTCTATGTTCTATTATAGCAGTGGTTCTCAACCTGTGGGCCAGGGACCACTGGTGTGCCATGCCGGTATTGCAAGCTGACCCCCAGATAATTGACAAAACACTAGAATTTTTTATGATAATATGAAAATATAAACAAAAATGTTTTGTGGTTTTTCTTTAAAACCTTGAGTTTTAAACAACAAACAAATGAGTTTTCTTTGTGATACCAATAAATAGGAACTTGAAGTACAGTATACTACGTTAGTTCCATTGATGAAAATGCACGCGGACCATCCATCTGGACCACTCAACACGCCAGCCAATTTCAAACACGTTTGAGATTTTCAAGTGGGCCCTGATCCAGAAAATATTCTCAAAGTGGGGGTACGGGGACCCCCAGGGGTCCTTCAGGGGGGTTCTAGGGGGTTTCCAGCAAAATGAGTAACTGGTTAAACACCTAAGCCCTATTTTATTCACATTGCGATGCGCCGTGAGATTAGAGATCGTCTATTGTTTTTCTGTTTTTTTTAATCTTGACAAATATTGTCTTATGGGGGTCCCTGGTACAAATTATTTTCAAATGGGGGTCTCCGGCCTAATACATATCAATTTAGTGGTCCTTGACATAAAAATAGAGAGAGAGAGAGAGAGAGAGAGAGAGAGAGAGAGTGAGAGAGAGAGACGGTGGACATCAGACATCAGAGAACCTTGTAGACCATCAAGGTTTATGACACTAGGTGGGGTATTTTGATGTAAATGATGGTAAAAGGATGTTTAAAAAAACAGAGCATTGTTTGCATCGGTCTCTCTCTCTCTCTCTCTCTCTCTCTCTCTCTCTCTCTCTCTCTCTCTCTCTCTCTCTCTCTCTCTCTCTCTCTCTCTCTCTCTCTCTCTCTGTCTTTTTATAGTTTTTCAGATGTTTGCTCCTGGGCTCGTGAAAGTGGGGAATCCTTGTAAACGTCCTGGTGCTGTCACCTCCGGTGACCTCCTCGACCCCTCTGCCCAAATTTCTCACCTCTAACCCCCCCCCCACCCCCACCCCTCCTGTCACCCCTTGTGTCTCTATCTCTCTCTTTCACCCTCATCCACCCATCCACTCATCTTCCCATTTTTCTTGTTTCTTGTACCCATTCTTCCACTTTTGCTTTAGTCCTGAAGTCTCCTCCTGTCTGCATTGGCGGGGGTGGCGCAAAAAATTGGCAGAGTGGCGCAAAAAGTACTATTTTTCTGTGTATTCCTGTTTGCATACTTGTGAGGACGAGTGTGTGTGTGTGTGTGTGTGTGTGTGTGTGTGTGTGTGTGTGTGTGTGTGTGTGTGTGTGTGTGTGTGTGTGTGTGTGTGTGTGTGTGTGTGTGTGTGTGTGTGTGTGTGTGAGAACTTGTACTGTGTGTGTCACCTTTGCCTCGTGAATAATCCCCTCACTGTGTCATGGTCCCCTCCATCCGGTCCATTCTCCAGTGCATCAGGAATTCCCTGCTATTCCAAATATTCCCTGTAGTCTTTTACTGGAGAAACACAGGTGTTACTTAATGAACAGCCCTCCAATAGAACAGGCTTGGATCATTGAAGCTATGACTGTCTCTTTGTTTAGCAAACTCAATTTTTCTCGGTTTCTTCCTGGGTCTTTGTATATTTCAGTGGTTTTACCTTTGCCTCCCAGTCGACCTCTGCGCTAAACCATTAATTTCGCCCTTGTCTTCTGGCTGCAATTCCCTCAGCCTTGCCAGAATAAACCGGGGTATTTTGTGGAAATGATGTATGTTCCCGTGAGGTTTATTGTTTTATACAACTCGTTTTACACAGCTGTATAAGGTTATTACCCCTGAGCGACACGTCTAACCCACTCTGTGACTTTTGTGTTGAATGAACATGTGACATACTCTCGCAATAAACAAGTAGCGTTATCTCTCCACTCTGGTTTATCTCCCTCTCTCTCTCCCTCTCATTCTTCCACTCTGTCTGTTTCTGCTTTTCAGTCACGTTTGTACGTTATTCTGTTTCTTTCTTTCAAACATTTTATGGATTTTTATGTCAAAACACCAACATGAGAGTGACCACTATTGATTTTTATGTCAAAACACTAACTAACTAGCTAACTAACAAGAAAGAAACAAAACAACCAAGACTGACGACCAAGTCTAAGGCTACGCTAAACACAATTTCTAGGGATAAGAAACCAGGGTTCAACATTGGGTTAACCAGTGTGTGCTCAACAATTCATAATACTGTATTAGTTCTGCAGTCCAAGCCCACTCAGTCCAAAGCAAAACATTACAAGCTCACTTTACCATTGTTGATGAATTGTTTGCATGAGGTGGACAAGTACATTTACCACTAGACTACAATGCATGATTATGCAAAGTATTGTATTCCGTTGTCTCGTGTATTCCTGGGTGTTTCTTAGCACACATTTGTATGTACTCATTACTTTGTATGTGGTGTATTTGTGTATGTGTAACACCTATGCCTCCTGGATGACCTGTATGCTATATCATTGGTTTCACGCTCACCTTGCCCTTCCACCAGTAATTCCACTGGCATTCTAAGTATCCACTCTGCCTTTTTTTTACTGGGAATTGCTGTTACTGGCACTATGCATTATTACTGGGAGAACGGGCTGTTACTGGCACTATGCATTATTACTGGGAGAACGAGCTGCCTGGCAGCTTGTTTGCAGTGGTGGACTGTAACTAGACTTTACTTGAGTACTGTACTGTACTAGTACTTTTTCTTCTTCTTCTTTTTTGCAAGCACATGACTTTCACTTTCAAATAGAAATATTGTACTTTTGACTCCAAAGTACTCCATTACTTTTACATTTCCAGGCAGGCACTTTTGGGACCCAAATTTTCACAAAAAAAATGTGAATTAACCACATTATGCCCTATTTCAAATGTAGTGAAACTAAACTAGACGATCTATGTATTTCACTATTTTTAAAGATTTCTGAAAATGTTTTTTTTACATTTCCTTTGGAAATATTCAGAATTTCAACACAGCAATGCATTGATATTAAAAAAAGAAAAAATGTGCTTCACAATTTTTACTTTTGAATACTTTGTATTATTATTTAGTATTTACTTTGTCAGCCACTGCTTGCTTGTTTGCCTCTCTCTCTGCAGTAGAGTCCCTGTCAGAGTTCATGGTTGCGCTGAACTTTTGAACTTGGCGAGGTATGTGACAGGACAACAGGGAGCCAGGAAAAGTCTCCAGGCAGGCTGTAAGCCCTATGGACTTTGACAGCAGTGAAATAGAGAGGATTTCCCTGGCTGGCTGCATGAGGCCAAGGCTCTCTCTCTCTCTCTCTCTCTCTCTCTCTCGCTTCTCTTCAAACTGATAAGCCTGATGCATATAATGCACTCTAGAGCGCTGTGATCTTATCACTGTAAAAATAACGACGTTAACTCCAAATCAAAACACCGATAATGGGCCAAAATTGTAGCATACAAAAGACTATGTTACAGTTGTACCGTTAATATACCCAGTATATGATTAAAGCTGCTATCTGTAATTTGTACGTCCTATCCAGGATTTGAACCCAGGTCCCAAGCACGAGAGAGCACATGTCTTATGTTCTTTTAAGATGGAACCCCAGCTTATCGTTTTTTTTGTACTTTCATTTGTATTTTTAGTTGTACACTTGTATTGTATTTGCTTTGTTCAGGACCCCAGGAAGACTAGAGGCTCATTCGTGTGTCTCTAATGGGGATCTGTTTAATAAACATAAACCTCCCAACTACTGCAGACGTAGTTATATTGTTTTAACAATAACTCTTAAAATAACATTGTATTAATCAAAATAAGTTCCAGATTGCAGCTTTAACACAAGTAATCATTTTTCTCTTAGGGAAATTACAAATGAGTCTTACAAGCCTGCCTGGCGAGCGAGGTTAATAAGTCGTAATAAATCAAACTGACCAGAGTGCATTGTGCAGAAAAAAACAAAAACAAAAAACAAGGTGTGTTTGGCATGTGTGTGGGTGTTTATGTATATCACCTTGTAGCCGATCAGGTGTAGATTCCCCACCTGCTCAACTCACCCCCTGTCATGTTGGTCTACTTGCATTGTCCTTGACATATAGGCAACCCCCACACACACACAGCAGCCTTCTGACGTCTGCTTCCTATCTCGTCTCACCATCTTTCTTTTGGCGGCGTGGGCTGCGATACCTGCCAACCCTGACTGTGTTGTATGATGCAATATACCATACTATCTGGTAATCTGCTTGAATTAACATTGAGGAATTTACTGTGGAGCCGACGACACGGGATGATTGCCTTGGATGATGGCTGGTGCCACTTGAAGATGGCAAATAAAGTGCTAATGATGGACAAGGGTTTTCATTTGACCTGCTGAGGAACTGCTAACCTCTTCTGCCTTTGAGCCGATAAGCTCATATGTACTGCACAAAATATCGTCTCTGTCGGGTGGAAACCTCATATGTCCAAAACTGTGACTTTTCAGGATTAAAATTCAAAAGTAGCAGATCCACAAGCTCGAAACACGTCGCTTCGCGTTTCGAGCTTGTGGATCTGCTACTTTTGATGCTTTTGTGTAACGCTGTAGTATGATCAAGTAGGGCGTTAATTTACGAATTAACTGCCCGACAGCGACGATATGTAAGTATGTAGAATTGATGCCATCTGGGGCCAAAGCACCACAATTGACACGGCGTTATCGTTATCTTTTCCCCAACTGCGTCGTCCCAAAGAAGATAATGGTTCATTACTCAACTACTATACATGCAACGCTTCTAGGAAAGCCTATACCCTTGGTATTTATCGTTAAAGCGCCTCATATCTGCGCTGACGTTTTCACACTAATGACAGGTCTGTTTCTTAGGACACGGTAGACTGCTGTATGTTTGTCTGTTTTATGATTGGTTTTAAGATCGTACTGATTACCTGTAATGCACTTCATGGCTCGGCCCCTATACTTAACCCATTAAGACCGGGAACGCATCTGTGTCATTTTAGATTTTCTTTGGCTATTCAAAAATAGCAGATATACAAGCTCAGAGTGCCGTACCAAGAGCTTGTAGATCTGCTATTTTTGAAAAATCTAGATTTTTTTTTTTCCAATTTGGCCGATTCTACAATTCTACAAATCTTCTAAATCCAAACAGTTTTTAGAAAAAACTTATGTTGCTATAATATCAGTGGTTCTCAAACGTTTTCATGTCAAGGACCCCCAAAATATGTATTTGGCTGCGGACCCCCATCTAAAAATATTTTGTTCCAGGGACCCCCAGAAGCAAAGATTTTGAGTTAAAAATGTTTGCCAAAAAAAAAAAAAAGATCTACAAGCTCGTAACGCGCCATTGCCTATGTTATTATAGCCCAAAGTATAAAATAATGGTTATAGCTAAAAATCTGAAATGACACAGTATATGCGTTCCCCAGATTGAATGGGTTAAATGTTTGAGTTTTTAACCCTGCGCTGCCACAGCCTGAGGTCCTCAGGTAAGAACCTGTTGGTTGTTCCTGAGTCGAGGCTGAAGACAAAGGCTGACCGTGACTTTGCTGTCAGAACTACTTAGCTCTGGAACAACCTGCCTGAGGAGCTCAGTCTTGATAAATCACTGTCTTCTTGTAAATCACGTCTTAAAACATACTTTTATCCAAAAGCCTTTCCATATGTATCCTACATTTGTTTTAAATGTCATTGTTTGATTCCCTTATGTTTTTATTTCTCACTGCACTTTGTATTTTAGATGTGTCATCAGGTTTTTATTCTGTTGCTAATTGTGTAAAATGTTTACTCTCATTTAAAGCATTTTGTAACTGTTTGGCACTCAGAGCCATGCATTGCTCTCCTCTCCTCTCCTCTCCTCTCCTCTCCTCTCCTCTCCTCTCCTCTCCTCTCCTCTCCTCTCCTCTCCTCTCCCCTCCCAAACTCCTCCTCACCAGTTCCAGTTGTGCTTGTTTGGCAGAGAGGGTGACTGGTGGTTGTTCTGTAAAATAGCTGTCAGATGTTTTACACTGAGCTGTGAACGGTGAGCTCATCCCTAGCAGCTCAACTAGGAGCCACTGAATCATAAAACTAAAGTCACACCTCCAGCTGCAGAACCAAATCAACAGTCTGTCAGTCACTACGGGGCTGCCAAGTACGTAGAACCAAGCGCCTCCAAACTCTTCATCCAGCTATTTGCCCATCTCCCATATTTGAGCAACTCTTAATTCATTTAATGTTAATGGTGGGGAAAAAAGGTTCTGCTGAAAACAAACTAGAACAAAACAACAGATAAAACTGAGTGTGTCCAAAGTCTCTGACATAATAGAGTTTTTCCATATAGTTTTTGGTAAGGTATAACTTTTTAGTTGCTTTGAGTCTGTGGTTCATTCGCATGCCTCTGTGTGTGTGTATTACAAAGCCAGTTGTCTGAATCGCTCTAGGTTACTGTCAATCAAATGGGTTTTGTGTGTGTGTGTGTGTGTGTGTGTGTGTGTGTGTGTGTGTGTGTGTGTGTGTGTGTGTGTGTGTGTGTGTCTGTGTCTGTGTCTGTGTCTGTGTCTGTGTGTGTGTGTGTGTGTGTGTGTGTGTGTGCGTGCGTGCGTGCGTGCGTGCGTGCGTGCGTGTGCGTGCGCGCGCGCGTGTGTGTGGACATTCGCGAGCGCGTGTGTGCATGCCTTCATGCTTGTGTGAATTTTCCCTATGAAATGTTGAATAGGCTACATGACAGTATGAATGTTCTTAATGTTCTGTGCTGGCCTCACTGATAATGTGCAGAGCTGTACATTTAAATCCTGTTTTCCATACTATTAATCCCAACATGACGAATGACGGTTCAGTGCAGAATCAGCCAAGTGTGAGAAGTCAGCAGGAGTGCAATCGGGTGTCAGGAATATGTTTTGTAGGGGAGATTAGAAAGTCCTCTCTGAAACGGCACCGAACATCTAAAACATGGGTATGAACTTAAAGGAGAATTCCGGACATTTTAAGTGTTATCTTTGATGTGTCGTTACTCACCTACCGACGTAAACAGTGGCATTGTTTATTTCCAGATATTCCCCTGTCGTCATATTTTCAACCTCCTCCGTTGTCATAATGGGAGCGCGTGTCATAGGGAAATTCGTCTATTATAACCGATGCAAAGTAATTTTTTTCTCTACTACTACTCATTGTGGAGTCTGATGATAGTCAAACATGCAGTGAAAGTTCCTGAGAGGCTACCGCTAATGACGAACGAGCTAACGCTAGTTGCTTGTTTCTCAACATGGCAACACCAAGTTGCCAGGTTCTGGGAGAGAAACAAGCAACTAGCGTTAGCTCGTTCGTCATTAGCGGTAGCCTCTCAGGAACTTTCACTGCATGTTTGACTATCATCAGACTCCACAATGAGTAGTAGTAGAGAAAAAAATAACTTTGCATCGGTTATAATAGACGAATTTCCCTATGACACGCGCTCCCATTATGACAACGGAGGAGGTTGAAAATATGACGACAGGGGAATATCTGGAAATAAACAATGCCACTGTTTACGTCGGTAGGTGAGTAACGACACATCAAAGATAACACTTAAAATGTCCGGAATTCTCCTTTAAGATAAACCCTAACCACCAACCCTCACTGCTATCCTTGGGATGGTGTAGATCATTTATTCTCAAACTTTTCAGGCCGCGACCCCCCCAAAATAATCATATTTGAACTGGGGACCCCCCAACCCTCGCATGCACTTGGAATTGTAGGAGTTGAGGCATTACATTTAGCTTGACTCGGTTCCACAGATAAATATTGTGAAAATAGCCGATCTACATGCTCACAACGCCTCACTTCAAGGCGTTGTGAACTTCACGTTGTGAATTTGGCCAATGTTTAACTGTTTTTATACTATAGCTTCTTGATTACTTTTGATAATAGTCTTATTTTTATTTTAGAGGTATTAAAAAAGTCTTACAAGTCTGTCATCTGTCATCTGAGGACCCCCCAAAAATCTTTTTGAGAACCATGGTGTGACCACGTGCATCCTATATATGTTACAGGGAAATTGGCATTCCAGGGAAATTGAAAAAGGAGCGCTTGTTTTTACCACCCACCCTGGCAATTCTGTATAACCAACACTAGAGGGCAATGAATGCAAGCCAATGCATGCACATGCGTGTGTGCATGTGCATGTGTGCGCACGCGTGTGCGTGTGTGTCGTCGTGGACACTGGATATTAACCATAGACTGTAACCCATGAAAAGATCTATTCTCCCCCTATCGGTTCACAACTCGGACGGCGCTGATTCGACTAGCAGACCTTCGGCCGGTCGGCGCGGGCACTCGCGCCTCCTCGGCCTCAAGCTCTGCTGAGTCGGCGCGCCTCCGCCATGGACAATAACTATTATCACGTGTGCGTGTGAACGCTTGTTCAGCGTTCCCCTAGCGTAGCTTCCTGGTTGCTATGTGGGGGGGAACAACAAAAGCCAGGTCGGCCTCGCATTAAAGCCCCGCCTTGCGCCTCCTCCTCGCGCCGCCTCGTATCAAAGCCCCGCTTCGCGCCTCCTCCTCCTCCTCCTCGCGCCGCCTCCTCCTCCTCCTCGCGCCGCCTCGTATCAAAGCCCTGCCTCATGCCTCCTCCTCCTCCTCCTCGCGCCGCCTCCTCCTCGCGCCACCTCGTATCAAAGCCCTGTCTCACGCCTCCTCCTCTTCCTCCTCCTCGCGAGCCTCACGTAAAAAACCCTGTCTCGAAAAGCCCGCCTCGCGCCGGAGCCCCGCGCCTAAAAGCGAGCGCTCCTCTTTCAATTTCCCTGGAATGCCAATTTCCCTGTGACATATACACTTATAGAGTCCCCTGTAGTTTCTTTTCACCTGACAGTGAGGAGTTCCATGGGGAGTGATAGACACATGGAGGTTCATACTGTCTCCCCCAGTTCCTCTCCCCACTGAACAGGCATGCTGACCTGTCACTGCTAACAGGGGTGCAACAGTGAATTGAACTAATCCGATTATAAAATATAATAGATATGAATGAAACCTATTTTCTAAAGCAATGAAAATAGCAGCTCTACAAGCTCACCACACGTTGCGATGCAACACATTGTTAGATTTCATGTGTTGTGTGCATGTGTGTGTGTGTGTGTGTGTGTGTGTGTGTGTGTGTGTGTGTGTGTGTGTGTGTGTGTGTGTGTGTGTGTGTGTGTGTGTGTGTGTGTGTGTGTGTGTGTGTCTAAGGTGTAAATCGGCACATCTGAAAGTGAGCCTATCCAAACAGCAGTGTGTCTTTGTGTTCCCCGGTAGGTTAGACTGTTTAATGGCCCTGGTTTCTGAGAGGAAGTAAATGAGACATGACTGTCAGACACGGGCCTCTTGCCCCCCCCCCCTATTGACAAGAGCCTGTCTCCCTGTACATCTATTTCACTTTTACTGTGTGTGTACTGTGCTTTCAGGCTAGAGAAACAGTGATGAATTGATTTGTGTGTGTGTGTTGTGTGTGTGTGTGTGTGTGTGTGTGTGTGTGTGTGTGTGTGTGTGTGTGTGTGTGTGTGTGTGTGTGTGTGTGTGTGTGTGTGTGTGTGTGTGTGTGTGTGTGTGTGTGTGTGTGTGTGTGTGTGTGGAGAGAAGTAGCAGAGTAATGCTCATAGCTTACCTCATGCCAGGCCCAGACTCTATGTCAACCCCAATTTGACAACGCGTATGAACGTGCAAATCTGTGTGTGATTAGAAATGTCGGAAGTGGCAGTTTGCCGTGTAGAAATCCAACAGATAACGCAACCGACCACGCCTTGACAGAAAGTATGAGATGAAGTCTGTAATACCCTGGCTAAAATTACAGAGGCTCCCTTCCCGTTAGACCCTGAAGTTTGCCTCTTAGGCAATTTCGCTGCTATCAGTGCAAATCTAAGAAAACACAAAATGTAATTCATAGAGGTGGCACTTGGAGTTGCTACAAAATGTATTGCAACAATAACATGGAAGACTGACTCCCCCTCCTCATTGCGAGATGGTTCTCAGAATTTAACAGTTGTGTTCCTCTTGAGAAGATTACTTATCTTTTGAGAAAAGGGTTTGACCCATTTCTGAAGATTTGGCAACCTTCTTTTTTTTGTGCAAAATTTGGATTATATGGAAAAGTTGTCCCTACCGGTATCAGAGATGTTATAGGTTGTTATCTACAGCTATCTCAGTCTAGATCTATTATTTCTTGAAGCTACTTAATGTCTATACAGTAGATTTGTCTCTTCTTGTTGTTCCTTTTCTTTTCTTTTTTGTACCTTTTATTTTTGATTATGTTTTTTTCTGTGTTGTCCTTTGTGTATGTGGGTTTGAATGTGCGGGGGGAAGAGATGTGTGGGGGGTTGTATGTGTACTTTTGTGAAAATGTTTTAAAAAATCTAAAGAAAGATAGTGTGGCATGTCTGAATCATCTCGCAAGGTAGCTTCCAGGTGTGTGTGTGTGTGTGTGTGTGTGTGTGTGTGTGTGTGTGTGTGTGTGTGTGTGTGTGTGTGTGTGTGTGTGTGTGTGTGTGTGTGTGTGTGTGTGTGTGTGTGTGTGTGCGTGCGTGCGCGCGTGCACGTGTGTGTGTGTGTGTGTGTGCGTGCGAAGGCAGTGCTGTAAGAATGAGCTCTGAGTCAATTTACATGATTTAGTTAAGATAAAATGTTAATCTCATTCTCATTCCCGTTTCTCTCCTTATCAGATTTGCATATTATCTCTTTATCAGGGACAGATTAGCTCACATCTGCTTTTACTAATCTCCTGTGTGTTCTGTATATCAGCTCATTAAAGACTCTGTGTGAGCCCCTCAGCCTGTAAGCCTGTTTGAATTACAATGACACACTAACTGCTTCTCATAGGGCAGGGCAATTAATTAACCAGAAATTCTTTATATCATATGTTTGTATTTGTCATAGTGTTTGTATTTGTTGATGACATGTATTATTGTGTTAATTTTCAATGCTATGTTGATTAATTGAATTACATAGGACCACAGTGGAAACAAGTCCCCAGGACTTTTTTGTGTTAACCTTTTAGCCTTAAAGGAGTAGTTCACCCAAAAAGTGACATATTTTCTATCAATTACACAACCTATGAAGCATTGAATTCATGGAGAGATTTTTTTGTTTTTGATGTATTCCTAAGCCAATAATTTGATGAACGGTAGGAGACGCAAAGGAGACTTGCTGTTTATATTTCTGACTAATAAAGTATTCAATCAATCAATCAATCAAAACCAATATTTAGAATCAATAACCGACTTAATCTTGCTCATGTAGGTTAATGATTAATCGAGAAACAGTTTAAAAAATATATATTTATTTTCCTTTTTATCCCATAATCGACGAATTCGATTAGTCTGATTAACAACGTAAACCTGTATTATACTTTGTTGTACAATAGTGCCGTACAAAAATGTTTTATCGTTCTTTAATCATAATCAAGGCAGAAGTTTGAAATAATGGTGATATTGATTTGAATTCATATTGCCCAGTCCTAGGTTCTCATAAGGAGTTGTGATATGATCACTTCTGTTCTGTCTTATTCTGCTCATCCCCTCTTTCTGTTCTTCACCTCCACCTTTTAAGTCGTCTCTGTCAGGTGGAAACCATTATGTCCAAAACTGTGACGCCTTACTTTATCAAATACAAAACACTAGAGTGACCACGATTTGTATATTGCAACATGAAGTTGCATTTAAGGTAACTTGTTCCCTTTTGAATATTGTTTCTAGAAATAAATCCCAGCCCATACCACTTTTTATACACTTAGCCAAATCTATTTTCTACACCAGGGGGTTCTCAAACTTTGCAATGTGACAGGCTTTGTTAACTTATTAATTGATTTTGAATTGAAATTGCAGTTTTATGTTTTGTTTTTCATCCCCCCCTCCCTTGATACTTGCTTTGGCAATGTAAACGTATGTTTTCTCATGCCAGTAAAGCTCCTCTGAATTGAATTGAAATTGAACCTGGATCAAAGGCCCCTCTCTCTAGTGATGAAGACGGTGCTAATGTAATCAAAGCGGCCATCACCCTCGGTGCTGAACTCTAGCTGACCTGTTGAACTTGTCAACAGGCACTCCTTACATTATGAATAATCACAGGGAGCTGCAAACGACCTCCCTAACGACCCTGTTAGTTGATCTTAATGAGCCCGCATATGGTCCTACTGCTCCTCCATGGAGAGGCAGCAGACATCTCACATACACGGTTTCGGTAATTAACATTCACATTGACTTGTCTTGACTTCTCCTCCACAGCCGCTTTAAGCCAATTGACCCTCTCTCCTCTCAGTGACGCCAGCCGTCAGGCCGTATAGACATCCATTGACTTTTAAGTGCATCCGGCCAGTGAACAGAATATGGCCATGGATTTAGTCTGATTATGCGTTACACTGGAGCGTCAAAGGCCATTGACTTTCATTTGATAGGATTATTCCAGTGACTGACCCTTTCCCTGCGATGAACAAGTCGTTTCCCAGGTCACGACTTGAGGTGGATGCGATTATTTGTGAGTTTGGAAGTATTGAAGT
Organism: Gymnoscopelus braueri; assembly: GCF_963280865.1. Classification (NCBI taxonomy): domain Eukaryota; kingdom Metazoa; phylum Chordata; class Actinopteri; order Myctophiformes; family Myctophidae; genus Gymnoscopelus; species Gymnoscopelus braueri. The sequence goes on along the minus strand of NC_137617.1, from coordinate 15,733,500 downwards.
AAAGGGTGTCGGTTGTGACCAAATGAACCCTATTCTGGGCATGTCATAATGGGCGTGGCCCCTGCCAGCAGTAAGCTGGGACAGTGGTTCCCAAACATTTTAGCTCAAGACCCAAAAGAGAAATGTTTGAGTCACGTTTGCCGGGGACCCAAACTAGTGAAAATAGCAGCTGCTATTTAGACTTCCTCTTAATTTTTTTTTAAAATTTTCATGTATGAAATACTTTTTTAATGGAGGGAATGAAAAAAAGGGGATATTTACTCGCGACATCCACCGTCTGTCCACCCACCCTCTAAGCCAGTGGTTCTCAAACTTTTTCATGTCAAGGACCCCCAAAATTATATGTATTTGGCCGCGGACCCCATCTCATAAATATTTTGTTCCAGGGACCCCCAGAAGCAAAGATTTGCATACATTTTCAAGATTTTTCTAAAATAGCAGATCTACAAGATCATAGCGCGGCACTCGGTGCAGCGCTATGAGCTTGAATATCTGCTATTTTTTAATAGCCAAAGTATAAAATATGGTTTAAGTGGTTAAAATCATTGTGACGCTATATAAACTACTTTAGCTGGGGACCCCCCGGCACCCCCCCAAGGACCCCTGGAACCCACTTTGAGAACCAATGCTCTAAGCAATTTTACATTGGATGCAGAACTATTGATATGGAAGCACACAATCAAATATTAATGTTTCCTCTGATGTGCACTGTGCAGTTATTGCACATTCAGAAATGCACTGAAGATATTTTTAACCTAAAAACTAAGGCTCACTTTCATGGGACTTTATCAACTCCCATGAGAAACCTACCGACTGAACACAAGCAAACTATCCACAAACGTTAACACAGAGACTTATTTACTGGTTTTGTCTGCCAATACACCATTTATCATTATGTAACAATTAAAATGGCATTAAAACTTAGTATTTGCATAATGTCCTATAAAGTCCATTGCCATTCTCCTCTCTCTCTCTCTCTCCCCCACATCTCCATCCTTGCTTCTCAGATTTACTGTTCTGGGCAACAAGTGGCACAGTGTATTGCAAGTGGCTCCTGCAACAATACGGCTTCTCTAGCTATTACATTGATTTACTCTGGAGCATTTTCAGGCCCGAGGATGTGAATAACAGCACGTCGGTTTCAAACCTCTTTCACCACGTGTTGTAAATTCACTATAATGCTCACAAATTCAGACAAAAATGGGCTTTGGGCCGCTCAAAGTTTTGTCTCTGCCGGGCGATGGCGGACAATGGAGGGAAGCAGACGCTCTTTAGAAGGAGGAGAGGAGGCAAAGTTCAGAGAAGTTCATTCACATCGTTCGAGGGCTGGACGGGCGGGGATAGGACAGCCGGACATAAAGGTGTCAGCCACAATTTACTATTACAATTTGTGCATTTTAGCTGACACTCTTATCCAGAGTGACTTACAATAACTGCAACAGTTCAGCGTTTGTGGATCCCATAATCACAAGTAGCCCAGTAATAAAGAAAGACCAAGGACAACAGTACAATGACCTTGGTATGGAACCGAGGCATGCAGGGGTAAATCAGGACGACACCAGAGGGACACACAATGAACCGGTCTGGCGCATCTGGCAGCATTGCTATGTTTGGCTTAAGAAAAAAACACACGTTTGCTCTTTATCCGCAAGTGAACAAATTTAGACATTAACCAACTTGAACCCTAGCGTTCCTATTCTGGGGCAAACATTCGGCGAAAACAGCCGGTCTACAAACTCACAGCACGTTAAAAAGTAGCGGTCCAGGCACCTAGGCTGCAATGCGACAATGTGTCGTGGGTTCGAATCCCGACCTTTTCTGCGTGTCACTCCCCGTCTCTCTTTCCCCATTTCTTGTCAATCTACTATATACTATCAATGAAGACAGAAAAAGCCTTAAAAAGTAGGGGGCCTGGTAAAGACCCCTGGGGGGACTCCAGTCAACAAAGTGAATAGGGTTTAAGTGATAAAAAATATTCAAATGTTAACAAAATATCAACAATATTAGCATACAGAGATATTAACATACTGAGATCATTGATACAGCTGGAAACCCGCAACTCTTATTTATTTATTTTCTCAAACATTTTCAATTTGACCAGCAGTGCTTGTGAGGTTGGGTCACACTAGATGAAAAGGTCCATTTAGGACCTGACTCTAACCAGGAGGACATCAGAGCGGGGTCAAATAGTTTGTTTGTTTGCTTTAGCCTTGCCGGTGTTTTCCACACATTGCATCAGTACAGAGTGCATGCACCTCAAGATAGTCACGGAAAAGTAAATTTGCTATATTTCTGTGTGCCTGTCTAGTGTCATGACAGCCCACCTGACCCTGCATCTGAATGAAAACAAACACTTCACCACTTTCAACTTGGTGTTCCCATTTTGGTCATTATAGGCAACATTATAATATTAAAAAAAAGAAAACAGCAGATGTGTTTGTTACACCATTGTATTATGAAGTATAAAATGGGGCATAAGAGCAAAAAAAAAAAGTTTAAACTGTTTGACCCAGACTGTGATGCTAACATCAGTAATTTCCAGTACAGGACCTATAACTAAGCGAGTCGGTGCTCTCCCATTAGCCTGCTTTTTCGCTGGAGGACATTATCCTAATTATCCTAATCATTATCACAGCTTGTTTATTCCCACCAAAACATGACTTCATCTCATTCCTTCTGCAGGCTGTGTCTCCGGCGCAGATGATTTGTCAGCCGTTCAAACTGTTTCAAATAGAGTGGGTTTTATGATCTAACCATTTGGAGTTGGCTGTGGCCCTGGAGAGCTTCACTTGACCTTTGTGCTCTCTTTGTTTTCTCTGTCCTTCCAATCACGACGGATTCTCTGTCCACCCCCTGCTCCCTCAGGAAGAAAAGGTCTGCCTGCTTTGCATTAAGCCCCCGGTTTCTTCTTTCATTAGATACACCTTCAGTGTATTGACTTCTATTGATTGACCTGAAAGGGCAGAGCATCACCGCCCCGCCCAAACCTTGTATGTATCGTTTAAGGAACCAAGGAAAAGACGGCTGATGTTTTTGCATGGATTACAATGAGTTGGAGACATGTTTAGTTAGCTTAATTCTGCCGTAATGCAATTTCCTACAAACGGTGGACCGTGGACAATACCAGCTCTCTGTTACAGTAGACATAATTATATATTACATTTATGCGTACTATCATCTATCGTCATGTTAAGGGGCTGCGCAATATATTGTTCCAGCATCAAAATTGCTATGTACACTTGTGCAGTTAAAGTAAGTAAAAGTGGGCCAGTCAGTCACATTGCAACACATTTCTTGGTAGAAAACGAAAACTGGCAAGGTTCACATTTTTCATGACTAATGTGGGAGAAAAACAGTGCAGTCCATCTGATAAATAACATAATGGTTTAATGACTTCTTGGTAACTGGCCTTGCACGTACATTCTGCGTTCACAGAGGTGTCAAGTTGAGTCAACTAGAATATTGAACAACAAGATGTTGGTAACTGTTTGTGCACGTACACACTTTTTGCGTCATCATTGCTAAAATGGATGCATTCTTTCCAAATGGATGGTGTGTGTGACCAGAAGGTTTCTCTGTAAGTGGTTATAATTTAACTGTATATGCATTGTACCATGCTGGTTATAAGCAGAATCACTTTTTTAAGGTAAGTGAAATAAATCATCTTCTTCTTTCTTTCTTTTTTTACATATCCTAAATACACTCACAAATGCATTCAGAGGGGGCAGAGCAACAGGCTCAGCTGCAGTGCAGCACCCCTGGAGCATGTTCAGGTATCCGTGCCTTGCTCAAGGGCTGCAGTACCACCAGCCACTGTCCATTCACTAGGTTTGCAGCTGGACTGCACCCTCCTGTTAGTGTCGGGTATCGAACCAGCAGCCTTTGAGTCACCGGTCGACCTCCCTACGTCAAGGCCAACTGGCCACCTAGTTGATTTGTGTGATAAATCAGCCTTGAATCATGTTTAATTTTGTGGGGGGAAAAGTGGAGGAGATTGTGGAATACCTAACTGTAAGGATATTTCTAAGCTGGTGGTAGAGAATCTAGTCCAGGGAAACAAACTCTCTCCACCCTACGTCTTTATCGTAAGATGTCACACAGGGTCATAGTTTACTCTGTAACACCTGTTTCTAATCAGATGTATAAATCATTGCTCATCGGTCATGCTGCGTTATCTACCTACCCACCGCCAGGATCAATGCTTCGCAGGTTGAACGAGTTCTCATATCACCTGGCATTGAACAAATATAACGGAATGTTCCCTCACCAACCAGACCACAAAGCACACCGATCCATACAGGTCCCATAAGATCTTTTTTCTTAACCTTGAACTTCCAGGGAAAGAAGCAAACAATCCCGGTTCTGCAAAGCACAAATGTCACCGGTGTATTGGCCTACTTTATCTGCCCAAGGTCCCTGTAATGCTGAGAGGACCCTTAAACTGAACTTATCTCTCTGAACTCTGTTTCACCCTCCCTGGCTTCTCTCTGCTCGTCTGCCAGGGTCATCAACCCGCCCGCTTTGCTTTCTCTTCTCCTCTATGGATTCCAGATTTCTTTGCTATTTTTCCTTTTCCAACTTATTGATTCTGTAAGGATAAGGAATGTGTGTGTGTGTGTGTGTGTGTGTGTGTGTGTGTGTGTGTGTGTGTGTGTGTGTGTGTGTGTGTGTGTGTGTGTGTGTGTGTGTGTGTGTCCAGGGCCAAAGACCACCCAGCAGGAGTGTGTAGAGAGTAAATACATTAACTGTCATCAGCAAACATCTTTACCTGGTGTTCCCAAATAAACCCTGGAGTTCATGGCACGGCACTCTCCTCTCTTTATCTCTTTCTCTCTCTCTCTGTTGATCTCTCTTCAAACCTCACTTTAGTAACGATTCTCTGGCTTCAATTAAACCTTAATCTCTTCATTCGCGAGACCATTGTACCAATCCCCTCCCCGCTGATAATGGCAATGAAAATGTTAATTTTTCTTTTTGAGTGAGATTTGGGTAATGTTTGATATTGAAAATGGGTTAAGTTCATGACCGGGCCAAAGGGAGTGTTGTGACTTTGTTAAGCACACTATCTGTGCGCCGATCGAGGTCACGGATGGGTGATAGAGAGCGGGGAAGCAACTCTGCATGACTCGGATCAGTTAAAAATACACCGCATCTGGCCCTCGTAAAACAGATGCTCTGTTGCCATTAAACTTGTTTCAGTGTTAATTGAGTCAGAAAAATGACTTTTGCCTATGTTGGCGAGTTATAAGATTTAGTAGGCCACATCAAATGTAAACTTTTATTGCTTTTAGGGGAGCTTAGGTCACTTTACACCTGGTTCCCATGTGTGTCCAACCCTGACCCTCCATTGCACACATGCAAAGACTTTAGTTGTACAGAAAGACGTTTCAGGCCAATTTTTTTTTTTATATGGAGTGGAAAAACTAATTTCATGCAACTTTGCCTGAGATTATTTGGAATAATGTCCTCCTATGTAAAGAACAGTGGCTGAATGGCCACATCTTTCTTTGCAAATATGATTTTGCCAAAAACAACTGCCAAAAACATGACTTTCATTCATTTTCCACAAAACATTTTATTAAATAAAAGGCCCATACAATAAAACAAGTCATTTAAATAAGTTGGGGTAAGATACAAAAAGCTATATAAACAGAATCTACAAAACAAATGTACATCCATCCCATAGATACACCTCTGGATTGATTGGAAAGTGTTCCATGACCGTATATAGTGCCTCTCGTTTTGTTCGTTCGCGTCTTAAAAAAAGAAAAACATGATATATACACAGTATATATACACAAATCTGCAGCATTAACATATCAAAATATAAAATGTAATATGTATCATCTCATTCATCTACAACAATTCATATGTACAATTTGCTTTATGCCAAAAATGTACCAATGTGGTTGCATTCACAGGAGCATGCAGGATTTGACTTGTAACACAGAGCAAATCTCTTCACGGTCTAAAAAGAAGCTGTGGAATCACATTTACTTGAGGTAATGAGATCAAAACAAAACAAATCCTGAATTTCTTGCTCCGTGTAAATGCAGCCACGTGTGTTCCGTTTCCCAAATGTAGTCTACTTGTTCCCAAAACTATCTTAGTGCATCGTTTATACAGTACTTGATGCTTTGACTTGCAGTTAAGATGGGAACTATTTTTGCAAAGACACCCCAGCAGACTATTGGGAAACAAAAAAACATACAAACAAAAAAAGCGCTACACTGCTTTTTTCAACTTTCTACGTGCGCACGTAGCTGGTGAACTTAGTAGGTAGATTGTCCACGGGGTAAACCGTAGGTCCCGTTTTCATGGTGGGGGGCCCGTTTAATAGTGTCCAGTTAGATTGCATCACCACCTCCACCAGGAAGATCTTGAGAAGGACCTTGGCGAACTCCTTCCCCACGCACATCCTCGAACCGCCGCCGAACGGAATATACTGGAACCTGGAGGACGAGTCTTCTGAGAGTTTGGTCATGAAGCGCTCTGGCTGGAACTCTTCCTTGTTGGGGAAGACCTCGGCCACGTCATGGGTGTCGCAGATGCTGTAGATGACATTCCATCCTTTGGGAATCTGGAAGCCCTGAAGCACATAAGAATAAATTGTTAGTTGTTGATCAAGCATAGTCTGAAGCTTGAGTTATACTCTGTGGCACAACACTGCTTTGCCAGATATAACTTATATTAAAGATGAAAACTTGTTGCATCGAAACATATTGTTAACTTGAATATGAATGAATTTCCCTGCCTCATAGAACCCACACATGTGCCATCAGGTGTTTTTGAAAATTGTGGGGGATATTTCAGTTTAATGTGATGCCTTTAATTTGCCCACTGGGAATGATCTAGTAAACATGGGTCTCTGGGGAGGACAGAAGAAACTAGTTTTAGAGTTAAGATGCCGTGGAAAGACTACAGACTAACTGTTGGTGGACAGACACACAGTGGCTATGGCCAGGATCCGATCTGCGACCGTTACATTAAAGGCCAGAGTTGACAACCAGCAGTCGCCCTCCCTTCCCTGAATACAACACGCACGGAGAAATAGTTTTCAACTTACGTTTAGTTCGAAGGTCTTGAGAGCCACTCTGAATCCCCCGGGGACGGGAGGGTTTATCCTTAGGGTCTCTTTGATGACACAGCCTGTATACTTTAACTGCTCCAGCGACTCGATGTTGAGATTATCTAAGTGCATCCCCTGCTCCTCCTGACAGGAAAGAGAGAGACAGAGACAGACAAATCTATTAGAACCACTACAAAAAATAACCAGATGGTTTGGGGCATCCTAAGTCAAAGAAGGCATAAGTGCATGCTAATGTACAGTATGTTTGCCCCTTTATCATTTTTGAGGCTCACGCTATTTTCAGGTTGACAGTGAAAATAAGGGAAATAAGGATTAAACAATGGGTTTAGTCTGTTTACCTTGTCCATAATCTCCTGTCTCAATCTGTCCATGACTTCAGGGTTCAATCCCAGGAACATAATCAGAGAGGTAGCTGTGCTGGCCGTGGTCTCGTGGCCTCCAAACAGCAGCTCAGTGGCAGACTCTTTAATGGCCTGGGGACAGATCAATTAAGACATACAGATTAGTTTCAACTTAAAGGACCTTTAACAACCTTGACACATAAGAAAGGGGGGGAATAAATGACAAATACATAGCTATGTCATGTGTGTGATTAAAAGAGACATGCAGAGGAGTTCAGTTATGGCTAATTTATAATTCATCTCATGACATCTCATCTCGTTGTATTTCAACTGAAAAATGTGTATGGCATACTCATCAAGCCTACATCAAGCCTGTATTCCCAAAGCTATGATTAATAACATGTTTTGCTCTTAGCGAGGCCACAACAATCAAATTTTCTAGTGTAGCCTCTCAAAGACACAAAGTGCTTAAATTCTTGACTAATAAACGACATTCGGATTAGTCAACATTCGGATTAGCCAACCCGTTTTGGCTAACTAACATACACAGTAAAATCTTAAATGTTAATTTGAAGCGAGTAAGGGTTCTGTATGCTAAAGTAAGTGAATAGAAATACTTTTATTGATCCCTGGGGGGGAACTTGAAACCCACAGTTTTCAAGTACAGCATAAACCTGTGTTTACCTGCATGCTAAAGGGCTCCCCGCTCTTCCTGCTGTTGTCTATAAGCTGCTGCAGAGCGTCTATGCGTTTGTTCTCGCCGGAGTCTTGTAACTTCTTCTTAATGTTCTCCTCGATCTTAGCATGGATGAAGTTCCTCGCCTTGAGTCCCTGGAGGAGATAAAGGATGGTAGAAGAGGGGGGGGGGGGGTGGAGTGGAGTGAGTGAGTGAGCCGATTGTCTTAATACTGTCATAATATACATAACACAAATTGCGACTCGAGTTCCATTTGTTATAACTTTCTTCACTAATGCATTGATTGACTTAAAATGATTTTTTGCAAGCCGCATATTTAATCACCATCCGTTAACCGTTTAATTTGCTGTAACTTTGCTGTCATGCCCTATTTTGTTAGAGCTCTGACTTATCATAGTTACTTATCCAGTTCTGACATTCATTATGTCATTCATTCATCTGTCAACCCATCCATCCATGAACCATGTAAGTAAGCCATACATACTTAGTCCTATAAACGAATCGCGAAAATAGACGATCTACAAGCTCACAACGTGTTGCATTGCAAATGACAATAATATGAGTAAAGATAAGGATGCCAGGCTTGGGTTTAATCAATAATATCATGAATCCATTGATTCTTACCCTGTACAGTCCACTGAAAGGCACATCAATGGGAAGAGAGAAGAGGTTCTTGGTCATCTCCTGGAAGGCTTCAACCAGCTGCTGCTCATCGGTCTTGATCTGCTCTGGGGCGAAACCCAGCAGGATCCTCATGGCTATGCGGAACATCAGCCTCAGCATCTCGGGGTACACCAGCACGCCCGAGTCCCTCTGGAGCCAGTCCTGCACCGCGGCGCGCACCTCCTCCCGAATGACGGGGATGTAGTTCTCCAGCGCGTCCCGGGAAAAGGCTCTCATGATGGCCTGAGAGTAGAAAGTAGAGGTGATGAGAGTGAGACTACATTTTGATTTCCAACTACACAGGCAGGCTGCATCCTCCGGGATGTATATATTTGATGGTTTCTTAACTCATTAAGATCAGGAAAGCATCGGTGTCATTTTAGATTTCTTTGGCTATTCAAAAATAGCAGATGAGCTTGTAGATCTGCTATTTTTGAAAAATAGTGAAAATCTTATGAATTTAAATGTTTTAAAGCAAAAATGTGTAACTGTAGCAAAAATCTTTGCTTCTGGGGAATATTTTGAGATGGGGGTCCGTGGCCAAATACATATCATTTTGGGGGTCCTTGACATGAAAAAGTTTGAGCACCACTGAACAACAATAGTTTTTCAGAAAACTGTTAGGATTTAGCAGACATTTGTAGAATCGGTCTCAGGTCTAAATGGGGTAAGAAAATGGATAGATGTAACAGTGCATAATGGCATTGCGCAATGATGACTCGTGCAGATGTGCACATTTTTGTTCTATTTTCATTCTTGATTGCAGTGCAAAATAACTCCTGGTTGCCTACTAATGCCAAACATTACGCACGAAAACAACCATAATGTCGCCTCACGTGTTGATATGACAGCATATCAAATCTATTTACAGTCAGTAAAATTAAATGTTATGCGTCATCTTTAAAACGGCGTTTAGAAATATTAAGGTTAATGAATTGACAGTTGCGTTTCAAATTGCTTAGACACGTTCTTCTGAACTGAATTGAATAGATCCATATCATGCGTAATGGCGCGATGATGTAGGCTATTGTTGGAAGCGTGGGTCAGTAAACTCTTAAACACATTCTTTTTTTCCACGAGGACAAAACAATGAAACGAGACACTGATCAAGACCGCCTTTCATCGTTATGATGGAGAGACAGACTGATTATTCAACGGCGATACGTTTTAAATGTGAACGGTAAAGTAAAGTTGCTCGTAATTATTGGTCTAGTTGACTTGCGGGTTGCGGTTTTTTGGGGCTCGTTTCTGTGTAGTTGCTTATTTGGGCTTGTTCCCTAATGTCGTTTAAACCAGTGGTTCTCAAACATTTTCATGTCAAGGACCCCCAAATTAATATACATTTGTCTGCGGACCCCCATCTGAAAATATGTTGTGCCAGGGAGGGACCCCCATACAATATGTGTGTTGTTAAAATGTTTCTGCCAAGATTTTTTTTGAAAATAGCCGATCTACAAGCTCACAACGCCTCGCATCGCGACGCGTCTACTTTCAAATAGCCAATGTATGTGTTTAAAGGGCGCTGAGCTCACTTCTTTTTGGCTTGTTTGTATAGAGACCCCGTTGCTCATTCCTCTAGCGACACTGCTAAACGCACACAGATCAAGATCTACAAGCCCTCCTACCTTCTTCTTGCTCTTGTGCAGGGCGCCGTGCACGTTGGAGAGCGTGTCCTGGCCCAGGATGGTGCGCACGGAGGCGGGCCACTGCACCGACACCAGCCGGTGCTCCCCCAGCAGGATGGTCCGCACGTTGTCCGCGCCGGTCACGCGCACCGTGGGGTTCCCGAACAGGTGGGTCCGGTAGATGTAGCCGTACTTCTCCCGCTTCATCCGCAGGAACTTTCTCCTCTGTGGGGAAGGGAACCAAAGTCGATCGATTAGAAAACGTCCAAACGGAATTATCGATTGAGTGATTTATTAGACAGAAAATGCAAACAGCACGAGTACAGTCATACACTCTGTCTAAAAGGTATTTACACAAACAAGTCCTTGTGTCCATTGAGATCATATATATTCAGTTTCATCAACATAACATAAAAATAACACAAAAAAAGTATATCATCTATCAGAAACATGTCCAAACGGTATATTGAAAAGAAAGTCATCATATTCTGTCTTGACTGGTTATTAAGTTCAACAGCGATAGAAAATGTACTGGCGTGTGCAACAGGTTGGATTTCTAGAAGATTCAATTTTTGTATTTCATTTTGTTTTTTTAGCCTTTTAACCATTTCTCTCCTAATAAAGTTGTTTATTTTGCTATATAAGTGTGGTGTATTATTATAAGATATAATTTGATTTGGTACTGTGGAAGATCACGGGCAATTACAGGATTTATATGATAATATGTTCACCTGTGCTGTGATTAACCTCCCCTTAAGGTAGGCTTTTACGCACCAAGCATTGGAACCGCAAAAAAACAAAAATGTCGAGTGTTGGCAAATGGCAACAAATCACATATTATTTTGTTTTATATAAATGCATCCCTGTCCAAGTAAGTTGTTCTAACCCCGTCCCGTTTACAATGTTTTTAAATGAGTAGTTCACCGAAAAAATGACTTATTTTCTACCAATTACACACCCCATCATGAGGTGTGTAATTGATAGAAAATTAGTCATTTTTTGGGTGAACTACTCCTTTAAGCCAGCATATAAATAATAAAGACTGCATTACCTGGAGGATCAGCTGCAGGGTCTCTCCAATGAACGGTAAGCCCATGGATCCGGGAGGCAGGGGAGCAGCACAGCTCGGGTCTCTCCCTCTGATCAGGTACACTTCCCACAGCTTCACTGCCACCAGAAACAGCAAGATGGGAAGCACGATGGTGCACAGAAACGTGGCCAGCAGCGCGCTTAGAGCCATGATCTGGATAGGAGTCCCAACAGCAAGCAAGCTCTCAAAACAAGTCTTTCTTAGAGAGAATAGATCAGAGTTCTCCAAAAAGTATTTCTCAGAGAGATCAAAAAAGGTATTTCTCAGAGAGATCAGAGTTCTCAAACAAGTATTTCTTAGAGAGCTCACAGAGACAGACAGACAGACAGTTCAGGTGTGTGTGTCAGTGTGTGTGGCGAGGTAAGGCGTTTGTGTTGCTACTGAAGGCTAAAGGGTGTTGATCCAGCTCTTTTATAGGCTCCCACGGGGTCTGTCGGCAGCCTGTTACCTTCCTCGCTCCCTCAGATAAATTAGTTCACCCAAAGTTCATCTTTAATTGTGGGTGTCACTTCGCCCCGCCCCCACCAGGCTTCTCTACTCGCTGCCTGATGGCCGGGAGCCACTAGAGGAGCGCGTCAAAGCCAGTGGTGGAAAAAGTACTCAAATGTTATACTTAAGTAAAAGTGTCAATGCTGCACGGTAGAAATACTCCGTTTCAGGTAAAAGTCCGGAATTCAAAATGTACTTAAGTCAAGGTACAAAAGTATTGGTATCAAAATGTACTTAAAATACCAAAAGTAAAAGTACTCATTATGCAGAATGTCCCATTTCACACGTTCAAAATGTATTAAAAATATTTTGAAAATAGACACTCTACAAGCTCTACAAGCTCACATTGTAGTAGGCTATTTTCAAATGGCCGAAATGTATATAGGGCTGAAGTGGTTAATGTATGTTTTGTCATAATCAAACTAGTAGCTAAAGTTTTAAATAAATGTAGTGGAGTAAAGGTACAGTATCTGGATCCGAGATGTAGTGAAGTAGAAGTAAAAGTATTGGAAAATTGGAAATACTCAAACAAAGTACAAATACCTCAAAATTGTACTCAAGTACAGTACTCGAACTCGAGTACATGTACTTAGTTACTTTCCACCACTGTCTCTCTCTCTCTTGGCTTGTTGTGCACCATTTGTTTTAATCCCTACCTCCTGTTTGCATCGAGACAATCCACTGGCACATTTCACTGTGAAAAGGTGATGATCCCCCCCCACCCCCCACACAATGGACCGCATCCCAAGGCTCTTTTGTTGGGGGAATTCTCAGCTAGTTTACACACTCATTACTTTTTAATCCCCCGGTTGTAGGATAAGAAGTATATAGTAGGCCTAATGCCCGGGGCGAGCTTTAATTGAAAAGTAAAGCACATTATCAACTAAAATGGGAAAAAAAAGAATGTCTTAATCCCTCATTAGTTTACCCCCCCCCCTCCCCCCTCCCCAGTCTGTTTGTCTCACTGGGGTTCATTCAAAGTTAAAGTTGTAATTAATTAAAGATAAAACATATTTTTCCCCCTCCTATACGACACTGTAATCATGCGTTTGGATCAAAACATTGCCTCTCACCTCCGTCAGTGGGTGTATATGGAACAGACTAGTATTTACTTGTCTTATGGCTGACTATATGAAATGAAATAGTGATTAACGGTGATTTAAGTATCTGGGTTGGAAACGAGCTGTGTCTTTCTAGTAGTGTCTGCATGCGTCATTGCTCGGTGTGCACTCAGGTTGCCCTGCATTGTAATCTAGGGCACTGGTTCTCAACCTGTGGGTCGCTTGGGATGACAGTGAAGTGACAATTTAAGGACTTTTAAGACATTTTGATACCTCGAAAAAGACCATCACTGGCACTGCATCAAAAGTAATCAACAAATTATACTATAAAAACTGACCCCCCCCCCCCCATATTTTCAAATGGGGGGCCCCCGGCCAAATACATAGGCCTATTATTAATTTGACATGAAAAAGTTTGAGTGCTGTTTTAGCATGTATAATCTATAATATATTTTTTTAAAACGCGTGCGCGTCTCCCATGCAGTGACACCGCTCGTTGTCTCTGTAGCTCACTGTAATAAACATGGTATCTGCGCGCAGCGGGTTCAACTTTGGGTCAGTATAATAAGAGAGAGAGAACCCCCCCCCCCCACACACACACACACACACACACGCACGCACACACACACACACACACACACACACACACACACACACACACACACACACACACACACACACACACACACACACACACACACGCACACTGACCGAACAAGCCAATGAAAGCAAGGTTATTCACAGGCTAAACGCCGCATGAAAAGTAAACAGTTGAAAACGCGCTCAACTTGTCACCATGTCACCACATCCTCCCTCCCTCCCTCTCTCTCTCTCTCTCTCTCTCTCCCTCTCTCTCTCCTCGTGCGTTTGGACTGTTGTCTTTTACGACCCGCCATAACGTCAGGTGACCTGTGGTGCGCCCGCGCGCTGTGTGCGTGTGTGCTTGTGCGTGCGTGCGCACACACACACTGTGCAACAGGGCAGCAGGCTGCAGGCAGGGCCAATCCGTCAGTCACACTGAGACAGTTTGGCTCCTGCTTTTACAACAACACATTACATCTCTCTCTCTCTCGCTCATCCCTCTGTTTCTCTCCACCACCACCTCCTCCTCCTCTATCGCTCTCTCTCTCTTCCCCTCTCCGGGACCCCTGCTCTGAGAAGGGTGCCCCCAGATTCACCCTCTCCGGGACCCCTGCTCTGAGAAGGGTGCCCCCAGATTCACCCTCTCCGGGACCCCTGCTCTGAGGAGGGTGCCCCCAGATTCACCCCGCGGTGAGTGGCGTTGCTGTGCTCTCTGTAAACTGAAATAATTATCATTATCACCATGGGTCACATTAACGCTGGGTTGAAAGTGGCTGAAAGCTTAAAATAGAATGTAAACTGTTGCTCAGAGATAGATAGGCATAGATAGATAGATGATTGGTTGATTGATAGCCTATTCCACAGGATGACAGACAACAGCAACATAATAAAATAGACAGTGTTACAGTTCTTTAAACTGGGTCAGTATTTCAGAGTGAAGCAGCCTCCATATAGGCTATATACACCCACCTGGTGCACATATGCGCTCCATCACAACCTGAACGTGTGAAACACTATTCCCAGGTTAACACACACACACACACACACACACACACACACACACACACACACACACACACACACACACACACACAGAGAGGACAAAGAGAGTTGAAGGGAAGTTCAAGTGTAGAGAAGACTATCATATGTTTATTGGCCGTTCTCACGAAATGCAATAAACGCCCGATTGACTTGCAGCCAATCAGAGGCAGATAACTGCTTCACGGATCTAATAGCCTATCGACTCTGTCGACCTCCTATGTCAAAACGGTAACTTTTCACTTTCACTTGAAAAGATTTAATCAAATAAATCTATAATAGTTATTTTTGCTACTTTTGTGTGACACATAGTATGACAAAGAAGGGCATTCATTCACAAGAAGAAGAATTTTTCCAATCGAACCCAGTTCGATTCGTGTCTTTTCGCATGCGGTAAAAATTGATTGACTAATCGCACCCTGTCTGCAAAGGCCTTTATAGCAAAAATAGGAACTATCAAATACTGACCAATCAGAAGAGGGGGTGGGGCTAAGTAACACCAATTAAGAACAAGGACTCTAAACCGACTTCAATGAGGCCACTTACAAGTGGCTAAGACAAGCAGGTCAAAAGTTATGGCAAAATATAGGTGTTTACAAAAATCAACCAATCAGAAATCAGATTCCAATGACACCACCCTCAAGTCTATATGGCAATCTGCTCTAAAGTTACATAGAAAAAAGGAAAAACTTGACCTTGTAGATCGGCTATTTTCACTTCCTGTTTGGCGGTGAAACAAGTTTGATGCTTTGACACGGTCACGTTTTATGAAAACTCACGGTTTTGATAACTTTTCATTCGTTAAGGTGTCTTGTGTAATTTAAGGTGGATCTGATTATCCTCCTAGGAAGAGTTAAAGTTAAAGTACAACCCGTTAAAATGGCAGAAAATGCGCCAAAACGCGTTTGGTTTAGGTCATGGCGCCAAGAGACATTTTTGTAAGTCGGACATGTTACAGGTGTGTACCAATTTTCATACAAGGTAAAACCGTAGTGTGGGACTTCAATGTTGAAAACTTGTAGGGGTCGCTATTGAGCCATTAGGCCACGCCCTTTTTTAAGACCGATAAAATATGTAATCTTTCGCCACTTGTGATTTGTGTGCAAAGTTGCGCAACTTTGTGAGTACGTTTAGGCCCTCAAAAACATTATTCATAATCAATAAAATAATCTTTGCAATTTCAATAGGGCTTTGCACTGGTGCAGTGCTCAGGCCTAATTACATTTAAAGGCCTAAACTCATTTGTCTTTTCCTGTTGCTATAGCCAGCTTTTTAATGTTTAGTTTTCTATGATGATAATCACATCACTGACTGCATGGTCACTCCTGGTACAATAACAAAAACCCACCAAACAAAACAAAACCAAACAGTTTGGTTATGAGTCGTCGTTCAGTCAGCGGCTCATTGCGTCACTCATATTTCTCTGATTGATAGCAGCTGCGCTTTACGCACAGCCAAATGTTAACCTGTGTCTGTGTCTGTGTGTGTGTGTGTGTGTGTGTGTGTGTGTGTGTGTGTGTGTGTGTGTGTGTGTGTGCGCGCGCGCGCGTGAGAGAGAGAGACAGAGAGTTGATAGTAGAGATACAGAGTGCTCAGTCAGCATTAAAGCTCCCGAGTGTGTGTGTGTGTGTGTGTGTGTGTGTGTGTGTGTGTGTGTGTGTGTGTTTTCTCTGCCACCGTTCGTTCGTGCATTCGTTCGCACGCTGACCCGCTGGTGACCCGCAGCAACGTGCACGCGCACCGTGACATCTCGGTGAACTCTCATCGCGCGCAACCCCGCCAAGTTCACTGTCCATCGCACGCACACACACACACGCGCGCACGCACACGCACTCACACTGCAGGAGGCAGGGAGATAGAGGCGGTGATTGCTTAGTGAAACCTTAAAAGCCTTGTTGTTATCAATCTACTCAACATAAATACACAATCACCTACACATGAAACAAACATACAGGCTCAGAGCAAATAGATTAAACTGTTGCTATCAAGACCACCAGCGGTGGAAAAAGTACTCACATTTTGCATTTAAGTAAAAGTATCAGTACTGCAATGTAGATATACTCTGTTACAAGTAGAAGTCCGGAATTCAAAATGTACTTGAGTAAAAGTACAAAAGTGTCGGCATCAAAATATACTTAGAGTACCAAAAGTAAAAGTACTCATTGTGCAGAACGTCCCATTTCAGAAGTTCAAAATGTATACAAAAAATCTTTTGAAAATAGCAGATCTACAAGCAATTTGTAACTCTGAGATTGTACAAATGGAATCAAATGGACCAATACGGGTCCATTTGGTTCCACTTGTACAGTCTCAGAGTTACAAATTGATAAATTAACTGAGGATTTTACTGTGTATTTATTATCTAAGGCAGCTGAGTGATTGTTGAACAACTCTGATGACTAACAGCCAGGTTGTTGATTTTCTTGGCAGGTTATATAACTAATTATAGGCTAGCAAACATAAATCTATCACATATTTTCATGATCACCACTCTATCACCAACAGACATAAATGCATCATCACACATACCTCTGGATAGCATACTGGAAACATGGCAACGTGTGCAAAAGAAATGACAACTTCTCCAGGCCATTTATTCTATAACACTTGCCTGCACCTTTTTATACAACAACAACAGAGATTATTATCACAATTATTTCCATTTAGCAACATGGTGACAGTTGGCATTAAGCACGGCTTGACGTGGCAGAGTGCAAATCGCTGTTGTCGGCCAGAAACCTTGTATCTCCATATTTCCACAATATGACTCCATATCTTTTGTAAATGAATGCCCTGTTCAAGAGTGTCGCACAGAAGTAGTGAAAATGGCAGATCTACAAGCTCACAATGCGTTGCGATGTGACGCGTTGTGAGCTTGTAGATTGGCTATTTTCACGATTTTAAAATGTTTTTAAAATAATAATAAAAAAGTAACGGATATGGACATACAAGGTTTCACCGACGGAGACGAAATGAACCAAGGCCAGTTTTATACTAGAGCCTGACCCATGCCAGATTTTTGAGTCTGATGCCAATCCTGATTTTGGAGAGTCCTAGAACACTGATTACCAGATCATTTAAAATCTACAAGCTCACAACGCGTCGCAACGCGACCAGGTTGAAAGTTCGGGACAACTGGCTGCACAACTGCCGATACCGATGTTGGCAAAAACATCAAATGATGGCCGATATATCTGTCTGCCTCTATTTCATACAAGACACTGAGGATCTGACTTAAATTATGTGTTGCAAGTCTGATCAGCTCAGTTAGTCAGTCAGTCAGTCAGTCAGTCAGTGAGAGCAGATGTCAGATCTAGCTAGCTATCTATCTGTCTGTCTGTCTGTCTGTCTGTCTGTCTGTCTGTCTGTCTGTCTGTCTGTCTGTCTGTCTGTCTGTCTGTCTGTCTGTCTGTCTGTCTGTCTGTCTGTCTCTATGTTTTACGATTCAGAATCATCTTGTCACATCACAGGTTTACAGGTGTCAGAATCAGAATTTCTGATCTATCTACAGTATCTGTTATTTCTGTTATTAATCTAAATACTTTTTGTTATTTGATGTATGCCCGACTCTCCCTCTCTGCCTCTCTCTCCCTCTTGCCCCCCCCCCCCCCCACACACACACACACACACACATAACACACAAGGAAGAGGGACAGATACATGGATATAAAACACACATAAATACAAGTAACTCGCCACTACAGCTGTAGTGTACTTGAGGTCTCCACCCCCGTCTGTCTGCACTGCCGGTATTGTTTGACTGTTTGAATGGAGGAGAGGGTTTTATGGCCCAGTCAAAGTGTTTGATGCCTGCTACTAAAACACAGTAGCACTTTTCTCACTTCCATTCACATGCAGGAAGGAGACCAGGGGCCAGGAGGAGGAAGTGGCCTCAGGTTAGAGAGCCACCTCTCTCTTCTGTCACCTCCCTGCCACCAATTAACCCCTTGAACCCTATAGCGTCCCGTCCCTATTCTGGGAAAACCTTCGCGGAAAATAGCAGATCGACAAGCTCACAACGCGTTGCAACGCAACGCGTTGTGAGCTCGTCGATCGGCTATTTTCGGCAAAGATAATTAATTTAGAGCGACTAGTATACAGCCCTGAGGGCCTCCGCTCAACAACGTATAGGGTTTAAGTGGTTGACCCCCATGAACCCTAGCGTCCCCCCGCGAACATTCAGCGTAAGTAGCTGGTCTAGACCGGCTTTTCTTCGGCGTAAAGGGGGGGAAAAGGAGGGGACCAAGTATAGACCTCTGGGGAACCCTGATCAATGAAGTATATACTGTATGGGGGGGTTTAACCGGGGCACCGATTCTGACCAAAACCAATTTGTTAAAGATGGTAAAAGGTATGATTCCAAAATGCTTTCAGCTGGATCCGACCACATTGACTAAAATTTAAGTTAAAATACTTCAGAAAATATAAATGTATTGATATTATACGTGAAGGTGCTTCCTTGGCCTACTGGCAGTGGCCAGCGTATTGGTGAGATTAGCCCGGCACACACACGCACGCGCTGAAACTGTAACTGTAATGCACTTTGTAAAGCACTTTGGATAAAGGAGCTATATAAATGACAGTTACTTAGTTGGCTTTGCCCACTGGATAGTACCAAAAGTTAATAGTGCTGCTTCCATCTTAATGGCGAAAGAAAATTGTCTTCAATCATCAGTCCTTCATCATCAGAGGTGCTTTGACTTGAGATGCGACCTCAGCCCCCATGAGCTCCTCTACGATGGTTAGAGCAAACTCAAAACTGGTGCCAGGCCCGCGGCTGGTGATGTAATGGCCGTCTTTCTGCACCCGAGCCTCAGAATATTTATAGTGGTCTCCGGCCATCATCTTTTCCTTCACGGCAGGGTGGGTGGTGACCGTGCTGCCGTAGCCGATGCCATGTGCCAGGAGAGCAGTGGGACCTGCACAGATGGCAGCAATCAGGGCTTTCCTGCCATCTTGATCTCTCAGTACCTCCTTCACGGCAGGAGACTCTGCCAGATTCTGAGCCCCTGTCCCCCCCCCGGGGAGAAGAACCACATCATACGGACCCTGTTTGCTGGCCTCCTCCAGGCTGGCATCTGGACAGATGACAACATTTCTGCTGCACTGAACGGGCTCTTTACCTGTCAGTCCCGCCACTGTCACAGCGATCCCGGCTCTGCGCATGACGTCCACAGGAATAACAGTTTCCATCTCCTCTGCGCCCGTCGATAGGATTACTAATGCTGTCTTGCCCGCCATGGTAGAGAAGTGGTAAATGTGACTGTTGGGTGCAAAGAGGTGGAGGGTTTCAGCAGCTCAACGTGCATAAATGTATACCTGCAACTACAGCTGCTGCACACTACCAGTTATATTGGTGCAGTGGCACAAACATCCGTCAAAGCTTAGCCAATCCGTCAAGCTGATGGGTTGGGTTGGGATCTGTCTAATATGGCAAATTGACCATAGCAACTCCAGTCCAGGCAGGCTCTTAAAATCTCCTGTGACATGCAGGCGTGACGCAGCAGACTGTTCAGATGCTGTCTGTGTCCCTTTTATGACCATATATGGAGATGATGTCAGTCATCAATATGATGCACAGTACTAACGTCATAGACTGGTCACTGGCCTCCAAGCACTATGATAATAAGTACTGCACTAAGTAGTATGCATTATTCCACGGACCCCATAACACTGAGAGTGTACAAATTGAACCGTATCATTTGGTTCCATTTGTACTCTCTGAGTTACAGATCGGTAAGGGTCCATTTGGTTCCAACTATGAATCATTTAGTTGGGGACCCCCTGGGGAACCCCTTCAAGGCCCCTTGGGGTCCCCAGACCCCACTTTGAGAACCCCTGCCGTAATGGGTTAGGGATAGGCCTGCAAATGTTCAAATTAGATCATAAGTAGTTTTTGGCTTCTCCTGCAAAGTGTGCAGCCCTGTGATGTACCTCATTTTTCTCATACTAGGTCACATATGGTTCCCCCAAAACGATATTATTTAACAAAAAAAGAAAAGATGGCACCAAATTGCGGTGTGGCTCACATGTGGATCTTGGAATTCCTGTGGGCCTGTCAGTCATCTGTGACATATGACTCCAAATTTGGGCAAGGCTTTAACCCAATCTGATCCCCTTTGACTTCCATTATAATAAGTTTAAATGAAATGTTTCATACTTTTTTGTTTTTATTTGAACTTATAGTACATGAAAAAAATAGTGGAGGTACTAAGTTAGCCCACTGTGGCAGTGTGCCAAAGACATAATGGCGGTCCATATCTGATCGGTCCAGTGGTTTGCGAGATCTTCCCCAAACAAACAGACACTCCTTAAACGGCTATAGCCTCCTGTAGAGCTACGGTGTAAAACTAACAGTTGTCATTGACATTGAAAAATACACAGGGATTGATTTCCTTGGCCTGTGCACAAGAAATTTGATGCTGAATGGTGTAGTAGTAGTTAGTGATATGACCCGCGGAAACACACAGGCACACACACACCTCTCCATATTTGGGCAAGAATTCCATATCTGGGCAAAATGTATGTGTGTGGGGGCGTACATACACAGGACTAGGGACATACGGACAAACCCTGTTCTATATACAGTAGCTCGCCCTTTAAGTGCCTCACTGTGTGGCGGTCACATGTTAACAACAGGAAGCAAGCAGGATGTAATTAGGAAGTTGCTTAATTTGTTGATTGTGAGAACATAATCAGAAATACCCTTTGATCCTTTGTTTTTCCTGCTGGTGGCACTGTCAGTAAAGCTGTGTTTAATACTGGTACAGTACATTGCCGGCATAGGCAGCGGTAGAGTCGTTTCCACATGCCCTCCTTAATGGTTAAGTTCCATCATGTGGCTGTTCCCACCTTAGATTAATATAGTAATCGCACCAGAGGTGTCTATAAGCACACAAGACTATGCATTTGGTGATGCCAAAATATGTTTTTTGGGACAAACAGAAATAATCCATCTGCAGGGCAGGCAGACAGGCTAATTTAACGCTCTACTCTGGTCGCAGATCTGTGTGTGTGTGTGTGTGTGTGTGTGTGTGTGTGTGTGCGTGCGTGCGTGCGTGCGTGTGTGTGTGTGTGTGTGTGTGTGTGTGTGTGTGTGTGTGTGTGTGTGTGTGTGTGTGTGTGTGTGTGTGTGTGTGTGTGTGTGTGTGTGTGTGTGTGTGTGTGTGTGTGTGTGTGTGTGTGTGTGTGTGTGTGTGTGTGTGTCTCTCTCCCTTAAGTTGCTAACTGCTCTCCGGGCGCTGTATTAATAGCACCCACTGTTCCTAATAGTTAGGATTGGTAAAATTCAGAACATGAATTTCATGTACTAATGTACAGTGACGAATACCCAACAACAACCGTAGCTGGGGATTCTATGGTCTCCAAAAAAACCCACAAAAGTCATTTTGTTTACAATTTTTTTTTGTTACGAACGTACTGTACTATGATGTCAAAGAAGAAAGAAAAAGGAAAAGGTCATACTATATATGGCATGAAAACAACGACATACTATAGTGTTGGGAAAAAAAGTGGGCTGGCGCCCAGTCATTATGGAACTCTCTAAAGGTCTCTCGCCTCATTACCTCGCAGGCGACAGGGATCCTCGTGTGACCTCACATTGAAATGCTGACCTGGGGCAAAGTTCACTGCACTGTTTCGTTTTTGTGTGTTTGTGTGGGACGAGGCAGGCTGAGCAAGATGCAAGGTGACAGATCATTGTGAGCCCTTGCGTTTAGGCAGCGACATGATGGTTTTCGTGCAGTGATGGAAGAAGATCTCAAATTTTTTACTTAAGTAAAAGTATCAATACCACAATGTAGAAATACGAGTAAAAGTCCGGTATTCAAAATGTACTTGAGTGAAAGTACAAGTATTGGCATCAAATTATACTTAGAGTACCAAAAGTAAAAGTACTCATTATTATGTTTTTTTTTCACATGTATAAAATGCATAGAAATCTTTTGAAAATAGCCGATCTACAAGGTCACAACGCGTCAGGTTCACGACCACCATTAGGCACATTTTCAGTGTTCATTTAAATTCTACAAGGTTAAATATTTCATTCTCACATGCAGCTTCAATGCTTCTGTGGCATGAGATCTGTATCGGTGCTTTGAAGGTGCAAGGTTTTGGGGTTCAAGCCCACCTTGAGGCACATTTTCACTAAATTCTACAAGGTCAAGTATTTCGTTCTCACTTGCATCTTCCATGCCAGCGTGGCTCAAGCAATAAGGTTATGGGTTTATAACCCGAAGGTTCAAGGTGCAAAACTCAATAAACAACAATAACAACTAAGAAATCAAACTGGTGTGCAAAATAAAATAATAACTGGTTAAAAAATGATGGTAATTATGGTCAAAAATTATGATTTTTGGTTAAGATTGATGGTGGATCAACCTTAAATGTAGAAAAGATGTCACTGAATCAACATTGTATTATGGTTGAAATTAATGATTGAAATGCCAACATTGAGTCAATATTGAATGTATGTTGTTTGACGGTTGTTGTTTTTTTGGGGGGTGGAAGGTGGATGGGCGGGGGGGGGGGAGTGAGATCACTGGAAGGCTCTGGGTGAGACCATTTTATGTGGCGGTGGGGGGGGGGGGGGGGGATCACCTACATTTTATGTTGAGGACAATGGGTTGTGATTTTTTCTATTATGTATAAATCTTTTTAAGGTTTGTCCAACATCCAAAAGTCACTTTTCAACAGAGAGTACAAGGAGTGGAGCCTATTTAAACCTAATGGTACGTCCCAGCCACCCCCACCCCGGCCCGCGCCATTTGAATCTCCTGGCTTCAGATACACACACACACACACACACACACACACACACACACACACACACACACACACACACACACACACACACACACACACACACACACACACACACACACACACACACACACACACACACACAGTTTCCGTATCAATCAACCCGCAGTGAATTTATCCCAGTCTGCTGCTTTCAATCAACGTAATAAACTATACACATGTGACGTCACAACCATCTTCAAAGGGTGTGTGTGTGTGTGTGTGTGTGTGTGTGTGTGTGTGTGTGTGTGTGTGTGTGTGTGTGTGTGTGTGTGTGTGTGTGTGACATAGAAGTTCAGGTGGGTGTTTTTTTGTGTGCCATAACGCCTCATCTTTACTGTCTGGAAACAGCGGGGAGCAACACTGCTCCACCACCCCCACTGTACTGAGTACATCGATGAGTATTGACTTCGGTGCCTTGAGGCTGGACAACCCTGTGCGCCTTGCTTGCAGAGACGGGAATTGAACCTGTGGCCCAGTTTGAAGCACAATGGAAACAAAGCTCTGGCTTTTTTGTGATAAATCCATTTGGCTTCAGCTGTATAACAAGTTCAATAGCACACTGTGTAAAGACACTCTCTACATGATCCAAAGATCCTAGGTTCAATTCCCATCTACTTTTTGAAGAATCTTACAATATCTTAATACCTTTGAAAGTTTTAAACACAAATCTTTCTTATGGGGCCTTATGAGTATGTGAACTTCTTTTTTTTATTAACTTATGACTTTCACTCCACTCCATTACATTTCTAACGTCTCACATTTAGACGTGCTGTGAGCCTGTAGATAAGCAATTTTTTAAGTCTATATTATTATTCCTCATTTTGCTGGGGAACCCCTGAAACCCCATTACTGTTATAGAGAAGAACTGCCTTAGAATACCTGATGGTAGGGTGGCCATAACTGAATGGTATAGGTCCCAGGTTCGATCCCAGGCCTCAGCAAGGTGTCATAAAGTGTCATTGAGACACTTAACCCCTGGACCTGACAACTCCGATAACAGGAGATATTTTCCCAGGGGGGGGGGGGCTCTTGACCACGTTGGGGGTCCCCCCCAGGAAATATTTAACAGAGTAGATGTAATTTCCAGTATTCTGGTGGATTTTGGGAAATATTTAACAGAGTAGATGTAATTTCCAGTATTCTGGTGGATTTTGGGAGTTTGACACTTTTATCAGGCTTTACTTACATAGGATCCGTTAAAAGTAGCAATAAAAGAGCCATATTTAATAATTACATTTTGCTGGGGACCCCCTGGAACCCCCCCAAGGACCCCTGGGGGTCCCCGGACGGACAAAATACAAAAAAGCAAGTCAAAACCACTAGAAGACACCTACTGGGTAACAGTGAGAGATGTTGTAATGGGATAGTGATCAGACTCTCAGCACAGAGGTTTCATGTTCAAATCCCAGTCGTTCCATTCTTCAATATTGTAGCACTTTGAAATTTTCAAGGCCAAAATACAAAAAAGCAAATCAAAACTACTAGAAGACACCTGCTGAAAGACAGTGAGAGATGGTGTAATGGGATAGAGATCAGACTCTCAGCACAGAGGTTCCATGATCAAATCTCAATTGTCCCATTCTTCAATATTGTAGTACTTTCACATTTTCAAGGCCAAAATACAAAAAAGATAATCAAAAGCACTAGAAGACACCTGCTGAGGGCCCAAAGGTGCGTTGGCGCAGTGGTGTGGTGCGCTTGATCGGTTGCCTTTGCTACAGACAGTTTGCAGGTTCAAGTCCCATGCCATCAACGTACACGGGGGACTGCGTCCCCGGTCCCTCCCCTGTTTCCTGATAGTTAAAGGTGGGGGTTATGACTGAAAGAACTCTTCCCAGCTAAAGCTTTACTAATTAATTAGTATTAGCTTTATCAGCTAATTAAAGCAGACACACAGGGTTATTGTAATTTAAATTTTAAAGGTGTCCCTGAGCAAGACACCCAACCCCTAACTGCTCCCGTTAATTAATAATACGTTTAAATTTGTATGAGGTCATATCATTTATAATAATATAATATAATATAATATGATATAATATAATATAATATAATAAGTATAAAAACACATTAGTTGTAAAAGACGTGTCTTTTCAACAGATATGTCTTTACCCACTGGGCACACACAATACAACGCCCATACGCCGTCCATACGACGTCCGAGTCAGACCTTAGTCAGCAGCTGTTTTGCAAAAAATACGTTGAAACGACGTCGACACACGTCTGACTCGGACGTCGTATGGGCGGCGTATGCACGGCGTTTGGGCGTTGTTGTATTGTGTGCCCAGTGGGTAGAGACGTCTGTTGAAAAGACACATCTTTGTGCAACTTGAATTATGGATTTTTGATTGCATTTTAAGTTTTAGATGGCTTTTCCCAACCCCGTAGCCTAAGTGAACGGTGACCACCAGTGATATTGTAAGTTTATTAAGTGGAATTCATAATTCATAATTGTCAATTATTGTTTCCCCCCTTCCTATACATTTAAGGCACGTTTTAGGTGTTTGCACTTTCTCCATTTTTGACCCGTTCATTCATCTACATAAACGTTCGGATTTCAAATATAAAGTTTTTGAGGGTGGAAGTTGAAAGTGTGACTTCTGCTTATTATGTGGCTGCTCTATCCATAGCTCAGTCAGAAGAGCTCTTGACTTCAGACCACAAGATCATGGGATCGAATCACAGCAACGGATTCTCGGCATCTGAGCAATCTGGCTCCCGCAGGTCTACTATCTTTTTTCGCCTTTATCATAAAGGTTGCTGGACAATATATAGAGGATGAAATGCATAATTCATTAAATAATATAAAGGTAATATCAAATGCATTGTAAAAAATTAGAGACATGACACTTTATTAGCAAGACAGTCTTTTATTATATTATTCCTCATTTTGCTGGTTTCCCCTGAAACCCCTTTACTGTTACAGAGTAGAACTGCCTTAGAATCTCTGCTGATGATGTGGCCATAGCTGAATGGTTAGAGAGCCTGCCTGGCAAACCATTAATCCCAAATTCAATTCCAGGTTTGAGCAATATGCCAAAGTGTCCCTGAACAAGACATTTAAAAGAATAGTTCACCCAAAAATTACTTATTTTCTTTCAATTACACACGCCATGAAGCCTTGAATTCATGGAGATTTTTTTGTTTTTGACACATTCCTGAGCACAGACTCAGACATATTGGTAGGATCGGTGGTGCCACGTAGGTGTGAGGGTAGCGTAGCGGCCAGAACCTAAGTCTAGTAGAACATAATCACGATTCAAAGAACCACTTTTAGCACTATTTAGCACCATTTTTGTTTAGTGTAACACACGATCTACAGCCTGTAGATCGTGTGTTTACCTGTAGACTACAGGTAAACACATTTGAACATGAAGTTGATGATCAAAGTGGTCCCTCACAACTTCGGAGGGAGAGAAATCAGATCTCTATTGACAGGGGCCAGACCTAATCTGCCAAGGGCACATTTCTTTGCAATTCTGTCTGGAACCAGGCTAGTTAACTCCTTGGTTAACAAAAAATAAATAAAAATCACATACTCATAAGGCCCCATAAGAAAGATTTGTGTTTAAAACTTTCAAAAGTATTAAGATATTGTAAGATTCTTAATAGATTAAGATTAAGATTCAAAAAGTAGATCAGCGAATTGTGGGAATTGAACCCAAAACCTTTGATTATATAGACAGTGTCTTTACACAGTGAGCTATTGAACTTGTTACTCTGTTGAAGCCCAATGGATTATCACAAAAAAGCTAGAGCT
Source organism: Gymnoscopelus braueri (assembly GCF_963280865.1). Lineage (NCBI taxonomy): Eukaryota > Metazoa > Chordata > Actinopteri > Myctophiformes > Myctophidae > Gymnoscopelus > Gymnoscopelus braueri. Next base: position 15,706,265 of record NC_137617.1, on the reverse strand, counting down.
TTGTTTCCATTGTGCTTCAAACTGCTCCATAAACAATCCAGACAAGCAACAGCACAACAAACAACAATATATATAAAAACTGAAATAAATTCAAATGCGTATCTTGATATATTTTGTTTATTTCGGATATATTTTGTTTATATCGTTGTTTGTAAAACAGGAGGAAAACTTCATTGTAGGCAGCTTGGTAGGTCACTGTGTTAAGACACTGTCTACAAGATCCAAAGGTGGTGGGTTCAAATTCTCCTGCTTCTTTTTGAAGTGATATTAGTCTGGCCATGCCAGGCTAGGAGTTAAGATGTGACCACCACACAAAATAAAAGTCTAAGATTCAAGACCCCAACCCTCAGATTGTCTCTCCTTTTCTCTTGTGCCATCCAGTCTTTCACATCGACGAAATGTTTTGGGTCATATTTGAGGTTGGAGGGAGCATGTCAAAAGATGAAAGTCACACAACACTTTCCCTGACAGAATGACTGAATCTGTACGTCCATGATCAGGGTTCATTGTGACTCAGATTTGTAAGCACAAGGTTCTTAGTTTGACACCAGTGCTTGGAAAATGTTTGGTCTGCATCCAAATCATATTTGCTTAAGTATTTTGTTGACATCATTATCTTCCAAGCTGCTCTGTAGCACAAGAAATGTGTCAGTGCTTGGTAACCTGAATGTCTGTGGTTCAAGACCTCTAGTTGTCACTCTCCATCTAAATTGTAAAAGGTATAATGTATATTTGGATTATTTATGTTAAATATATGCAAGTCTCCTCCTATATAGCTATCTGACTAACAGGACTAAAGTCTGACTAACAGAGATGACTGACTGATATTTTTAAAGATTTCTTATATACATTTTTGACATGCAAATAAATACCGTAAATATTGTATATTAATATAGACAGTAATTCCTGTACGATAAAATGTATACAGGTGCTTTCTTGACTCCACACCGACCTTACACCTCGAATAGTGTGTTTGCGTGCCCACTGCTCGACTGCCCGTTCTGGGAAGTGTGAGGTCAGGGTGGGGGAGTGTGTGCATATTTTAGCTTCCGAGGGAATAGAACTGTAATCCTTTCCAGTATTGGTGACAACATGCACTGCTATGGGCCACATGAGGCTACTTACTTAGTACATGCTGCTTATTCCCCTACGCAGGATAAGGTTGTTTTTTAATAAGTAGACCAAACGATTGAGTGAACACATTTTGTTTTAATTACAGCACACAAAATTAAAAACAAAGAATCAGGAAAAAAATGACATCTCAGTTAAAGGTGGTTTATTCAAAAACATTGTAGGTGTTAAACGAACAATTCGCTCAAATTTCAAAATGGACTTATCTCTGTTCCTTCTCTGTGGAGGGCAAAGGAAAACTGTACAGTACATGACATTTTGTCCACAAAGAAGACTTGGTTGCCTGCAAGGAGACTTGAATGCTTCATTAGTTCATAACTTCATTGTTAATAGTCTTATCTGTTGACATCTTGAATAGTGCAGAGGACCGTGAAAATTGCAATGTGCTGCTTCTGCTTGCACCGGGGATGCAAAAATGGGGAGGTCACAGAACAAGTTAAAAGATTAAATAAGTTGGCAGACAAGCCTCCTTGAACACCATGGTTGCTCTCTATATGAACCATAAAGAGAAATACGAGTAGTTGGTTGATGTAATTGTTGTGTCATGTGGTGATGTGACACATTATAAGCAATTAGTAAGACTTTGCAGAAGTGTGGGCGCTCAAAGGCAGGAAAAGCATTCATGGCCACATCATGGCTTTCATGGCAACGTCCACCAACTTGGCTAACCAGTTAACCTCTCCACTCCTACCCCCAGCCAAGCCAAGATGGAAGTATTGATGAGCGTTCCAGAAACTAGTGTTATTTTACAGGAAGAACATCTCTCATTCAGGAAACTGCATGACACGACTAACCCGATAAGGAGAGGCTGGAACACTTAAACTGTAATGCTAAATAATGCTTTAACCACTTAAACCCGATATCGTTCATTGACCGGGGTCCCCCAGGGGTCTATCCTTGGCCCCATGCCCCCCCCCCCCCCCATCTACACCAAATCTCTTTGCCGGAAATAGCTGATCTACAACCTCACGTGTCACGAGCTTGTAGATAAGCCCGCTTCAACAAATATTTGCCTACTTTCTATGAACGTTCACCTGTCATGACATGCCAAGGAACCGGGATGCTGGGGTTCATGTGGTTAATGGACACAGGGGCAGACAAATAGGCTGAGGTTCCGGCAGAGCCATCAAGTTAGTCATTTTATGAAGTTTCCAGAATGATAGATTTTATTTTTCAAAGCCAAGCTGAAGAGCATCAGGTTCATTCATCTACTGTAGTGGTTCTCAAGGAGGGCACATTTATTTAATAAATATTTATTTGACCAATTTCAATGATTTAAATGTAATATGTTAGCATTAACAGGGGCAATTGTTTCGGTGTACACCAGGGAGCCAAGTGAACCCTTCTTATTTCACCTGGACTCAAATGTCTGGTACAATATTATGCCCACAACATGAAAAGCAAGAAAACAAAGATGGGAACAGATTATTATTATTTTTTGCATTGGGAGGCACATCCCAAATGATTAGGACCGTTGTTATGGTAGTATATTGGAATGTTGTTCAGGCTTTATGCTAGTACGGTACATAGCATTCCTGTTTCAGCCATGCAAGTGAGTGGAGACAAACCGGGCCTAAATCTTTTAGCTCACTACCGTTCACTTAACTGTGTTTGCCAAGAAAGCAACAAACTGAAAATCAAAGTCATATTATTAATTACATATTTACTTTTGTTGTCGAGGGAGGGTGCATATCACAGTGTCAACCTCCTGCTTTTTTTTGTAGCAGACAAACTGCGGTATTGTTTTCTTTACAAAATATGCAGTATGTACAATGGCATTTACAAGTTACTATTTAATAATAATAAAAAAAGGCAAAACAATAAAAAAAAAGGGGAAAAAAACTAACTTTAAATAATATTATTCTTCAGTGCAAAAATGCTATTTAAAGTATAACAGACCCAAAATATAACAGCATAAAAACATGATTTATAAAATGTTTTGCCATCTGAAGGTAATAGAAGCATCAGCCTACAAGTGAGGCTGGAAATGGACCAGTTTTTTTATTATTGCTGTGTATTGTGGAAAGTATCTTGAGTATGAGATTCTAAAGCTTTGCTTTACCCTGAGGAACGAAAATACACAATTTGGGATGCAATTTATCGAACTGTTATAGATAATGCCTAAATAACTAAAGTGTTTTCTCTTACTTTGGGTAGGTACATAATAGGACTTATGTTTAAGGGTATAATGTACCCTATTTTTGACATAATAAGAGAGGAATGGAACTGGAATTGATTTGTGCGATGTGCATTTTGACACTCTACACAGCAAAATCCTCGGTGTTAATTTAACACTGAGACCAACAGAGTAGGCAGGCAGGGTGGTAAACTGGCTTACTGAGCAAATAACTATGTTGTGAGGTTGAAGATCGATAGATCATTTTTGCTATTTGTCAAACGGACAAGTATAGCCAATACAGCTTAAGTGGTTAAGAAAATGTTGTTTTTTTTACTAAATTTACACCAACACTGAGGATTCTACTGTGTGTAGAGTCAATCTGTATGTTTGTCTACAGGGCAGTTTGCTTTTGCTTGAGCATGCACACAGTGGCAGCCTAGAAATCTACATACAGTATTGCCTTTGCAATTACGTAGTGAAGACCCAATAGATATAATGTTAGAGAAGTCCATGCTGCGAGGCAACAAATACAATTCCAGCCAGGCAACTTGCAGCCACAACTCTATTTGAATTGGTTCCCAAACTAAGTCAAACTTGAGTCTTTCCCAGAAAGGACAATTAAGTGTACTGCAGCATATTTTTCCATGGGTAAAGCTGCCCCAGTATGATCAGTTAGGATCACCTTTTCACCAATTATTTTTTAAACTCTAATGGCACTTCTGAAATGTACCTGTTGGCGGTTTTAGCATCACTGGTTGTGTGACCAAACGTGTGGTTTTAACGGGGAGCCTTGGAACATCACAAATCTAACCCCAGATAAACATTAGAGGCCTCCTCCTTCCCTCCGGCTACTGAAGTGTATAGTAACTCAGACCAGAACCTCATAGAATCACAGTGGGCAGACTTGACATTCCCATTCAAATAATTTTTACTGTGACAAATCGCAAAGGGTCCATTTTTACTGGCATACAGTACACTGCAGAGACTTAAACATTGCTATTTAAACCTTAAAAGGAAGTATCTATGGTGTACAGTAGTGTTGAACCATGGACCTTTCAGACATACAGCATCTACAGTAAATGTACATACTGTATTTCATTGTATTAAGTCTATATCTATGAATCAAACATCCTTCATTGTAGGGGTGGGGTTTAACTCAAAGCATCAGTGAGATGAAGCTTTGAAGCATGCCATCTATCTCTCTCTTAAAATGTCAATATGCAAAAAAGAAAAGAAAAGAGAAAGAATAAAGTTCACGATTTTCTTCCTTCCAGTCAATAATGCTAAACAACTAAATATATACAATATACAACATAAAACCATTTGTGTACATGTGCAATATAGGGTCCTCATTTTTAAAATAAAAAGACATTTCATTCATCTAGAATTATTGTACTTATCAATACAATCTCTGAAGACAGTGAGGTTCATAAGGATGACACACTATACAGTACTCAAGTCCTGGGTGGCACAGTGGTCAGAGAGAGCTCCCTGTGACCGTTGGGTCACGGGTCAAATCCCTCGCTAGCAGGGGTGTGACAATTCACTCAGCTCACGATGCGATACACGATAATATTGGGTTCATGATTTCGATAGGATTCAATATTATAACAGTACTAGCCCATATACCCGGGGATGCACACAACCCCAACTAGGTCTGTAGCTTAACGTTGGTGGAATCTGAGTTGACGCTGCAATGTGCTTTTATTTTGAAAGGTGCAAACTTGTATGGTTAGCGACAGGAAGTAGTTCCAGCGGATATGCTGCTAGGTTGTTGTTAAGTGATGTTCGTTTGCTTGACTATAGGCTCTGTGCATTAACTGTAGTCCCGGTTTCCAGAAGGTGGTATTTCCGCTTAATTGGCACGGCAGCAAAGTTAAACCGGAAGCACATCTGCTGCCGTGCCAATCTAGCAACACTACAGGAAATTGAACTGGAAAAGGTTATATACCACCTCAGAGAAACCGGGACTATAGTTCTGCACAGAGCCTGTAGTGTTAGACCGCAATAAACATGTTAAACTACAGTGTGTATATTTGAGATTATATTGATATTTGTATGAAAAGCTATTGACTAGCTGCTATGGTGGATTAACAATACTAGAAGTTGTGTCAAAGGCAAGTCTGTGTACGACACACGGACACGGATAACAATGACGTTTTACGCTGTGTGCCGTCACGTATTTATAGCACAACATTTCGTGGCATGATATTTCGTCCCACCCCTACACGCTAGCCTAACAGATGCTCTGTGTGCAGTTGAAATAATCTGTCATTTTCTCCCATTCAGTGTCTCATCTAACAAATCTCAAATGTCAAATGTGAAGCAGACAGAGAGAGAGAGACAGAGACATGACAAATGTCAAGCAAATGCTGCCAATGTTGAGAAAAAAATAAAAATAAAAATCACCTTTCGTCATGAACATCAGTCTTTCTAGACATCATCATCCATTCATCTACCCGTCCATCCACCTCAGGCTTCAACTCAGCAGTGAGTTTGTGCATACATACTCTGCATACGTACGTACAATACATACTGTACACACACAGGGTCAATAGTGTAAGTATTGGGACAATGCATTTCAGTTTGTATTTTTTGTTGTTGCCGTTGACATTATGCTAATGTTACTTGTAATATGGAAGGCATTTAATGTCCTAAAGACTGTGTTGTAGTAGATGTGCAAACAGCAAAAAGGGACAAACATTAACTCATAATATCCCAGTACTTCCTGTCACTGACTGTGCATTTTAAAACGCAACACCACCCTGCCTCTGTGGCGCTACAATCATTGCACTCCCACGAATGTACAAAACATAGTTTTGTCTTATGGTAGTGATTACAAATGACATTAAAAACATTTCTCTGTTCATTCCACTTTTTCTTTTTTTTCTTTTGTATTCAGTAAACTGTTTAGTTTAGTATAGGTCTTTGTAGGTTATTTATTTACACTGTATTTCAGTCTTGTACTGTATATCTGATATCTGTATACGTGGGTGGCTGTGTGTAGTTTTGTGCCCTATGTTCTCGTGTATGTCACTCCTGTGTAAGTGTCTGTTTTGTGTGCCTATCTAGTCCCTTTCATGTGTGTGTGTGTCCTTGTCAGGTATCCCTCATGTTACGTGTGTGTGTGTATGGATGACAGTCTTCTACACGCGTGTCACATTGAAGCATTGTTGTGACGTGCTGTTGACCAAGCTGCTCTAGCGTTTGAATACTGTTCATATCAGCTGTGTGTATGTGTTTCCCTCCAGCATGTATACGCACGTGTGTGTGTGTGTGTGTGTGTGTGTGTGTGTGTGTGTGTGTGTGTGTGTGTGTGTGTGTGTGTGTGTGTGTGTGTGTGTGTGTGTGTGTGTGTGTGTGTGCGCGCGTCTAGGAGTGCTGTGACATCCCATTGACCAGGCTCCTCAGCTGTTTGACCACCGTCTCGATCAGCTTCTGTTTGTCCCTGTCGTTTTTCCTGAACTGAGAGAAGATGTTGTTCTTCTTACTTGTGTCCTTCATTCTGGAGGAGGACAGGAAAGGTGGGAGGCAGGAAGACAGAGAGACGGTGAGAGGACGGGGGGAGAGAGGACGATGAGAGGTTAAGAGTGAAACGTCTGTCATCTTGAGGCATATGGAATAATAAAATATGGACTTTTATTTTTGAGTGCAACCCTTCATGTTTTTATTTATTGAAGAGTTCAAGAGTGAGAATGTGTGTTTATTGTTTGGTGGTAAAAGGGCAACTTTGCTCATTTTTAACCTAAGCGCTTCTCATTTTGTGTCTCGAGAATTTACTCTCTCTAGGCATGGGAAAAACTCTGCTAGCCTACATCAGATGATGCATTTGACATAGACAATACGGGAAACAAAATCGGTCAAACAACTAACTAACAACTTTGAGATAAGAGACACGATCACATACACGCACATACACACACATACACAACTAGAGGAAGCGTCACCTACCCTCTGTAGACTCTGTAGCAGTTAGAATGCAGGGAAGAAAGAAATAATGAAGAAAGAAGCGATAGCATGGGTGAATTTTAACAAAGCAGAAGAGCAGCATAGAGAAGATAAGAGACATCGCAGACATACCAGTGTAACAGTAGTGAATTTAATGACTGATCTATTATTATTATTAGATTTTGAGGATGTAATGTCTTGCTGTGTCCAAACGTGAGCTGCTCACCATACATCCCCAACACAGCCATTAGGGAATATCTGTTCACGCCCTTGAATCCATCCAAATGTATGAGTACTGTTGTACCTGTTGTACTGCAGTATAACTAACAGGAGTTGTACTCACTTCTCCAGCAGAGCCAGGGCGGTGGCAGGGTTCACCCTCAAGTATTTGGAGGTGGGTTGACCGTAGTCTGCCAGGTAGGTCGACCAGTCCCACACCATGAACAGGTCCAGGAGCTGGAATGCACGCATGCACACACACACACACACACACAGGCTTGCATTACTATACAGTACTTGCGAGGAGGACAGTGATTTTATGATGCAATTTCTTGGTGCACAACACCAGCGTCCAACTAAGTATGAATCAGGCATAATTCCAATTAAGTTATTAATTATATTAATGCCCCCATCCTGTGGCCGCGTTTTGAGCTGGTTAGATCTGCTCCTTTTATCTGCGACTGCAATTTTTTTATTTGAATCCTGAAAAGTAACAGTTTTGGACATGTTTCCACCCGACAGAGCAACTATACCTATACTTGGTCCGCTCCTTTTTCTACACCAAACGTTGTTGCCGAAAATAGTGAATCTACAAGATATGCGTCACAATGCGTTTTCATCTATGAGAAATACGGCATTTCACAAAGGAACACACTATTTTATATTTTGTCGCATTACATCGTGTCGCGCAAAAGTCACGCAAATAGCAGATCTACAAGCTCACATCATATCTAAATGCAACGCGTAGTGAGGTTGTATATCTTCTATTTTTGCCAAATGTTTGCCCCCAGAACATGGACGCTAGGGTTCATGTGGTTCATGTGTGAGGAATGGAAAGAGGGTAAGAAAGAGGGAGAGAGTCAAGAGGAGGTGGAGGTGTGTGTGTATATGGGATGGGGGTGGCAATTAGTGTAAAGTGTAAAATGCAGTGAGATCCCCACGACCCCTGGCTAACCTAATGGAGATTATCCCCGACACACACACACACACTTAGTGTATGCTAATGTGACTGGGTGAAACAGCTGGGTGTGTGGATCGTGTTGAGAGGCAGTGAAAGAACAGCTTAGTGCTAATACCATTATTCAGCTGATTGAGAGAGAGAGAGAGAGAGACTTAAGACTAATGCCATTATTCACACCTGGTGCCAACTGAAAGGGCCATTACAGGGATGCAGTGAAGGGGAAAACTGCTGAAATTCCCTCTCCCCAACTTTGGAACACACACACATGGATAATTACACTGGCAAATACTGATAGAGAAATGAGGAGTGTACAATAGATACACACAGTTTACTGCGGGGTGGTAGAGTAGTCCAATGGTTCTCAAACATTTCAATTTCAAGAACCCCCCCTTAACTCTGACAGTATACGGCTCCATTTGGTTCCATTTGTATACTGTCAGAGTTACAGACTTGTAAGGGTCCATTTAGACCCCCCTAAAGATACAGAGACAGTCCCACTTTGAGAACCACTGGATTAGTCTACTATACCAGCCATTTGGACAGAAAACCAGTCATCATTCAAGGGTCACTGCTCTTACAAGAAAGCCTATTTGGTTTGTAAAATAGTGCAAAGGGCTAATGGATATCTGAACAATGCTACCCTGTTCCCAAGTCAATAGAAAAGAATACAAGCCACACCTCCCTGTCAACAATTTTTAAAACATCTCTGTATCCCCAGAAGTATGGCTGAACAAAATGTTAAAAAAGTTGACATGTTTTAGCTTTTTGTGACTTTTGTGACATGTATTGTAATATACTTTATATTTTTTAAAGCCTACACAATTTCACAGGATAAATGCAGCTATAACTCCCAAAGAATATACAGTATGACTCTAGCAATGATTAGGGTCATTTTAGGGGACACCTGATGCGTTAATGAAGTTATTAACCACTTGAGCCGCAGCATCCCAATTCTGGGGGGAACATGTGCCAAAAGTAGCCGATATACAAGCTCACAACGCGTGTAGATCGGCTACTTTTGGTGAAGAGATTTGGTGTAGACGGAAAAAAGCTATCGAAGTACAGTTGTAACTCAAGTCCGTTTCTCTAAGACTATATAGTCTTCTTCTTCTTCTAATTATTATTATTATTATTATTATTATTATTAATCTTCACCTATAATGACAAGCCCAAAATGGGGTTAAACAGCAGGTTAAAAGTGCTCGATTTTGAACAGGCGAGACCAAACACATTGAAGATAATAGTCTAGACCAGAGAATGTAATCTCAGAGGATTCTTTCAGACAAGCACGGTCATGCTATCACAATGACACAGTAGTAAACACAACCATAATGCAAGACAAAACACAGTGATGTTTAGCTATTCTGATACAGACAGAGCGAGATGTGTGCCTGTGCGTGTGTGTTTGTGTGTGTGTGTGTGTGTGTGTGAGAAAGAGAGCGAGAGGGGTGCGTGCGCTAGACAGCTGCCGAGGTGTAGGAATGAGTTAGGTGTGTTGGGTGTGTGTTTACATTTCCCAACAGCGAGGTGTCCATTAAATCATCGCCAGGTTATGCTCTATTGTGAAAGTGGAAGGTATCGCCTTCTGCTTCTAGACAATAACACGGGGGCGGCATTGTGAAACTCTACACGCTCCTCTCGTGTTCCCATTCCCTTTTATTGCCTCCTGACACTTCACTTTGAACGTCCCGCTTCTGTTCTATTGTCGCCCATTGACCTGTATTGTCGCGGGGCATAAAAAAAACTAGTACTCTTGGGAGGCTTGGCTATTGAACCGCTCTTCCATTGATTCTCGTTTACTATGAAGTAGTTAGCGGGAACTTAAGCATCCTTTTCTAAGGGCCAGGAATGGTGAGCTAGAAAAGAAAAAACAACAACTTCTCTTCTTCTCTCCTCCCTCCCTCATGCCTCTCCTCTCCTCGGGAGCGACTTAACATAAAGCTATTAGGTCCTAACCTCTGACCTACGGACACAAGGCGGGCTGAGGTTGGCCTGAGTTTAAGTCTCGCCTGTGGACGTATTTACTCTCTTTCAATTACCAGAGAGGGAAGAAAAGTAAATACATAAAGAGATGCACTCTGCCGCTTTCAGTCATTATGCACTCTCCAGTGAACTGGAAGAGATAATTACTCTCCTGTGCACGTATATCACGTATATTTGTGCTATGGGACAAATATTCGTTGGCAGGATACACACTCGTCCCACACAAGCAATGTGTGAACCAAGGTCAATTTGGACTTTACTTGTGAGCCATGTTAGGATCAACATAGCTTTCTAAACCCCACAATACTTTGTTGATCGGAGTCCCCCAGTCGACGTACAGTATATACTAGGGCCCCTCCTTTTTTCCCTCTACGACAAATCTCTTTGCCAAAAATAGCCAATCTACAAGCTCACTTGTAGCTTGTAGATTGTAGATCTGCTATCTGCTTGCAGTGTGCTGTCTGCTTGTAGATAGCGTCCCTATTCTTCCCCAGAATAGGGACGCTGGGGTTCATGTGGTTAAAAGACCAAACTGGTGGTCTTGCATGTTTATTCCACTGACTGTTACTGATGGTATAATTGTCATTGCCGTCACCATTTCCCAATAATAACCTTATAATCCATTAATGTCACTGCTGTAGGAAAATCAACATGCAGAGATTTTAAACTTCCTTGAGATAGGCCATTCAACACATTGAATTTGTCAATTTGTTGTCAAAGTTACATCATTGTTGGGGCGTTGATGCCGCGTTCAACTCCCGAGCCCGGCGGCGGATTTGCTGCATGTCACTCCCCAACTCTCCCGTTTCCCGTCTCTCTCCACTATTGAAATAATAGAACCCCCCCCCCCCCAAAAAAAAACGTCATTGCTACATTTTAATGCATTCCAAAGTGTAGATTGAGTAGAAACGTGTCGAAAATATTGAAAATTCAAACGTCCACAAAATATTATAAACCACACAATTATGTTTAGCTGTACTTTACCTGTAATAGTTCAGGTAAACGTAAGTTCGGTAGAGTCTTAACCCTGTAAATCCCAAGTATATAAAAAAAAAAGAGCAAAACAAACGCAACATGTGAAAATAAAGCTGTTAACAGGGAAACGGTCTATGTTTATGTACAGTATAAAGCTGAAGCTGTGAAGAGACGACAACAGAACAGATATGAGGAGAGCTACAGTATCACATTCCTCCTCTACATCACTGTTTGTTGCTCTTTCTATTCCATCTTCCATCTACCTTTCCACACATCTTCTACAGTACGTCACACACACTAAACCAGGACTAAACAAGTTTTCCATAGAAGGAAGCCATTGCTTTTTTTGTTCTAACAAGACTGTCTTTCTCCCTCTCAGACAAACACAAACACTGCATCTATCTATATAGCTCTCTCTGTCTATCTCTTGTCCCCTTTTGCTCTGTTCCACATTCCTACAGTGCCCTTATCCAAAGTGCTCTACAATGTGTGTTACAGTCATACAGTGGTGGGAAGTAACTAAGTGCTTTTACTCCACTACAATTATTTGAAAACTTTAGTTACTATTTACTTTGTAGATTTGGATTATTATTACAAAACACTCATTACCCACTTCAGCCCTATATACATTTCGACCATTTGAAATTTTCGAAAGATTTTTTATACATTTGAAAACTTGAGAAATGGAACATTCTGCATAATCAATACTTTCTAATTTTGGTACTTCAGTAATTCTTTATACCAATACTTTTGTACTTTTACTCAAGTAAATTTAGAATTCCTGACTTTGACTTGTAACAGAGTATTTCTACATTGCAGTATTGATACTTTAGCGTACTGTACCACCACCCTCATCGGGAGCAGTTAGGGGCTCAGTAGCATCTTGCTCAAGGACACTTCAAACTCGAGGCCAGTCGGAGCCGGGAATCAAACCGGGAACCTTTCACCTCGGCCACTCTACCTCCTGAGCCAGAGCAGTTCCTCCCTTCCTTCTTTTCATCTCTACTGTACCCTTACCCCCAGTGAACCTGAACGGACCGACGGGTCCAGCACAGGGGTCAGCAGGGTCATCTGACCTATATGAGACACTGTTAGATAAAACGGGTCTACCAGTGTGGCACGCTAACCCATATAATGATGTGTTATATAAGCTACTGTATATTGTTCTAGGCTAATCGTTCCGTGCGCGAACTAACATCTAAACAACTTGAACCCTAGCGTCCCTCTTCTGGTTATGTCATAGGTGTAAATTGGTGGACATTCTGCAGAAAGAAGAAGAAAAAAATACCCACAAAAATGCCCACAACGCATCGAAATGCAAGGCGTTGTGAGCATGTAGATCGACTAGATTCACCAAAGAGATTTGGTGTAGACGGATAAAAGGCGGGGGACCAAGTAGAGGCCCATGGGGGGACCACAGTCAACTAAGCACTGTATATAGGACTAAAAAAGGCATTCCATCAGGGTGAATGTGCAAGCAATTTTATTTGAGAATTAATTGACTAATGTTATTTTCTCATCTGCACTCTTTGGCTCACTCTTTCGTTTGACTCTTTGGCATGATTGATTTGGTATGAACGTTGCCTGGCTGAAAAGGGAAGTGCAGTTATTTGTCGCAGCTATGGAAACTGATACTGAATAAAATGAATATCATGCTGCAATTATGATAGACATTAGACAAGACATTTTGTCTCTGTCGGTTGGAAACCTCATATGTCCAAAACTGTGACTTTCCAGGATTCAAATTCAAAAATATCAAAAATAGCAGATCGACCATCGACTTGCAGATCTGCTATTTCTGCTGTAGTATGATCAAGTAAGGCGTTAATTTATGAAAAAACACAAAAGTTAGATGGAGAGAGGTTTCTGCCCGACAGCAACGATATCATGCTGAAATTATGATAGACAAGACATTTACAAATTGGATTGGAAACTAATTCAAGTAGCTACACATTTCACTTCTACCACCTTCATTCATTGTTCATAAAAAAAAGAGGTGCAAGGAGGGGGGCAACTCGCTTTTAAAATGCTCCAATTTTAATCACAGCAGCAACAGAACTGTTTACTTTTTATTTTCCTTTCTGTTATTTTATTGTGTTGTGTTTTTAATTGTGATGTGGCTCTTCCTGGGTCTGAAATAAAGATTGAATTTAAAGATGCACAATATTGAAATTTGACCGATATCCGATAATATGCAGGGTCAAATTGTCCGATACCGATATATTACATTATTATATATCGTCAGTGTCCGGGATGAACCAGCTAACTCCATTTTCAGCTTTTTTTTTTTTTTTTCATAACTCAACGCTATTGAACACCCTTTACGTCTGTGTAAAAAATCCAAACATTTGAACCAATGAAAAGTATTAAAAAGCGCCTCTGACGAAAACTCCCAACTCCATTGGATCCTCAAACTGTACGTCAAAAACAAACAACTCCCCCCTCTCCTCTCCAATGCTGCTTTTTCACAGCATGAGTAAAGCGCGTTGCGCAGTGAGCCAGGAGGAGGATCACGTAAACAAACTCCCCGTAGTCTGTTAAAACTATGCAGTGTACCTGTTTATCAAACTTAGCACTGACGCTAATGTTATGAAAACAAGTAATTATATTTCTAAAATCTATGAAGTGTTTAATGAGGAGAGCAATGTGACAAGAAGAAAGGCGTTCATAGCATTTCTGTCGCGCTGAAACCTCTCCCTCAGCAGCGAGTGGAGCTATTGTTTGGACAACAACTCCATTTCAGCTTGATTTCTGCTCGTCTGAAACTACTATCTCCACTAGCGCTGAGTAAAGTGTTGATTTACCCACGATTTGGGTAAAGTGTTGATAATATAATGACACATGCAAGTATCTGACAATATATAAAGTCACTATACCAACTTTGATGAGGCAGTATTGATTTGTTTTAAAAATATAAGGTTTTCTTCATTTCCTGAAAAACTTATATTTTGTTTTCTCGTTTCCTGAACAATGAGCGTTTTGGAGTTAGCGGTTTCAGGCTGGACAGCAGAGATATTATATTGAGCTCATTGCTGATCTTTTTTTTTTCTTCATTTGCAACAATATCAGTGAAATATTGGTCAATACCGGTGAAATATTGGTCAATTTCGGTGAAATATCTGTGAAATATCTGTGAAAGATCGGTGAAAGAATATCGGTCAATCAGAATTATTTTGACATGGTTCGATACCGATATTGCATTTTTAATGAAATATCGGCCAATATCGATATGCTACCGATAATATCGTGCATCACTAATTGAATTGTTGCATGATTCTGCGGTTTTGCAGTTTGGCTCAGCACCAAAGCCGTAGTTTTTTCTTTGAATATAAAGAAAGAAGTGACACTACGCTACATTTTTAATTAGGCTACAGGTGAATAGATCACTTCCAAATGCTATACATCCAGTTTTTTAAACATTAGCTTAAGTTCATTATTCAATGTTTCTTTGGCGTCAGGCAGAAACCTCTTAATTACATATTTTAAGCGTCACACAAAATGCATCAAAAGTAGCAGATCCACAAGCTTGAAACTCGGCATGAAGCGACGCGTTTCGAGCTTGTCGATCTGCTACTTTTGCTATCTTTGATGACTGAAGTAAGTTGCAATACTTCAAATAGGATTCAAAATTAATGTTCTGCTATCGCTTACTTAAGTGAGTTAAGAGACTTACAGGTAAAGTAAAACAGGGATTCCATTTCTCCCCCCCCGCCACCCCCGCCGAATGGAGGCCATATCCTTTTTGGAAAAGGAAACTCTTGGATGAACTCCATGTAACCTAAACCTGTTGATGCCTCCACAACCTCTTTCTACCCAAGGCTAAGATTAACAGGTCAAATAGCAGTAAATAGAACCTGTGTAGGGATTTTCTCTCACTCTCTCAACAGAGCATTGTCAAATCAATTGTGATAACAAACGTCACAGGAAAACAAGCCCTACAGCTGCACAAAAAAGAAAAGAAAAATAACTCTAGATTCCACAGAGTAACAAGGGCTGCTATTTGACTAGCGGTCACTGACTGACCAAAAAAATTATATATTTTTTGGGCTTGCATGTACAGTCTATCGTCGTTGTCAGACAAAAACCTTCTATCTCCATATTTTAACATTTAATTATTTTTCTAAATGAATGCCCTACTTTGTTGTTCAAAAGTACAAAAAAAGTTAATGTTGTCATACAACACTAACGGCTATTTTTTTTTACTATTTTGAAAGTGAAAGTGTTTGTCTGTGGGTTTTATAAATATTTCGTCAATGAAAATGATTAACTTGAGCTTGTGACTAAATTTCCATTTCTGAAAAGTTCAAAATTTTATTGTATTTCTTTTTTAACATACAAGGTTTCCACCCTAGACAGCGACGATATCTATGGAACATACTGGACTAAATACTGTGAGTGTGGGTCACCTCTACATGAACCTGGGCCTGTGGATTCCGGGCCGTGCCTCTACCTCAGGGTCAGATTAACGGGTCAGTATACAGACAGGCTACATTATGAACTTAAAACCCACAGCAACACTTCACATACCACTCCCATCCACTGCACAGACTCACAATGCCTGTGCCTGTGTGTGTGTGTGTGTGTGTGTGTGTGTGTGTGTGTGTGTGTGTGTGTGTGTGTGTTTGTGTGTGTGTGCGTTATGTGTATGCACATGCGAAGCGGGGAAGAGATTTGCAATTTGATGGGCGCGTAAGTAAAGGAGCCAATAATAGCACACACCCACTCTTAAACACACCTTATTAGAGGCTATTATGCAGAACTTTGGGTGCAGGTGAACTTTAGGACAGGGGGATAAAAAGGTGAACACGCCCGGGAGGGCCAAATAATAAAGTGGAGACTGGTGAAGAGATAGAGCTATTAAAATACACAAGAATGTGACGCAGGATAGGGAGTGAAATACATAAATTAAGACAGGCGAGACGACGTTTTTAATGAAAGAAAAGTGGTCATTCCTCGGGGCTTCGAAGAACAATGCGGATGAGAGGCGGAGCGGGTCAAATAAAAAGGGCGGGAAAGAGGTGAATGTACCAGGGGAGCAAAAGGAGAGAGTACAACAGCTCAAAGGTATGATGGAGATGACTTATTGATCGACAGAAAATGTATTAAATTAAAGTAGTTGAATGATCGGTTTAGTTAGGCCTCATACAGTATAAATGAATCGTAGTATTTAATACGATGAATTCTATCCGGGAACGCATCTGTGTCATTTTAGATTTCTTTGGCTATTCAAAAATAGCAGATATACAAGCTCATAGCGCGACGCCGAGTGCCGCGCTATGAGCTTGTAGATCTGCTATTTTTGAAAAAATCGTTAAAAATTGTGCAAATCTTTGAATATATATATTTTGTAAAATATTTTGTTCCAGGGAGCTCCAGAAGCAAAGATTTGAGTAAAAACAAATACGTTTAAAAAATATAGACGTATCCAAAGATATGCACAAATGTTCAAGAGTGCAGCGCTATGAGCTTGTATATCCGCTATTTTTGAATAGCCAAAATATAAAACAATGGTTACAGCTCAACAGAGATGCGTTCCGGGATTGAATGGGTTAAAGCAGAATGTATTGCCTAACAGGGAGAAATAAACATCCAAGGTAAGAGAGAGGAAGAGAGAGAGGAGAGAGGGGGCAGGCATGGCATGTCATGTCCGGGGTAGAGGTTTACCTGTCGCAGGTCGATGAAGGCCAGCTGTAACGTGTCTCCTTGGAAACCGGGGACCGGCTCTGAGCTGGCAAACACTGAGGAAATTAAAACAACAAGCGTTGCGTTAGAACTTAGAAGTCATTTCCACCTTTCTGTTAACTGAGTCACAAGAAGTCACAAGAAGCCAGAATGGGGCGAAGCAGTGCACCTGTTACCACTGGCTCCCTACAACGAAAACAAGCATGTCGGTCCAAAACAGTGACTTTTCAGGATTCAAATGCAAAAATAGCAAAAGTAGCAGTCCGACAAGCTCGAAACGAGTCGTTTTGCGCCGCGTTTCGAGCTTGTGGATGTTGTGATTTCGGTTGACCAACCATTTGGTCCCTAAAGAGTCTCCCTCTAACTAAGGGTGGTGAGTGATGTTTCAATTGAGTCCCGTGCGACGAGAACATGATGACACGACAAGCTCTGAAGTTTAATACACACATACACACACAGAAATATATACAGTATTGGACAGTGGGACACATGGCGTGACCAAAAGACATGGAACAAGGACAAGAACAGTATGGATAGGAATAGAACATGCATCTCGTATCATTGTGCACAGACATCAGTCTCACTGATAAAGTATGGTCATCGTATCACAGGGTATCTTATGCTTACAGAGATGAGTGATTCACCACATGTGTGTATTGGGTCAATCAGATAAAGATCATAATTCATAACAGTGGATCTGCTACTTTTTTTTATAATTTTTATCCCACGATTTTGTAACCCATATTTTTTCACCCAGTGCCAATTGCCTATGTAATCCTGGGCGCTACTCTCCCTCTGCCAGCCTAGGGAGAGCCCAAGCTGAAGCTCATGCCTCCTTCAATGCATGAGGAGCAAGCAGGCCGCTTCTTATCACCCGACAGGGGGGAGGTTCCCTGGTTAGACGTAGCGCGTGGAAGGAACACGTTATTCCAACCAGTTCCTTTCCCCTCCATCAGGCGCCCTGGCTGACCAGGGGGAGGCAGTATAGTGACCAGGATTACTGCATGTTTTTGTGAGGGTATTAACTACCCTAGGAGACACGGGGAGAACATGCAAACTCCACACAGAAAGGCCCTTTCACCAACCCCATCTAGGGTATGGGCACTGATGACGCGGAGGAGAGAACACGCCCCCAGCGCCCACAGCGTCCCCGGCGGGAATTGAACCCAGGACCTTCTAGCTGTGAGGCGACAGCGCTACCGACTGCGCCACCGTGGATCTGCTACTTTTGATGCTTTTGTGGGACGCCGTAGTATAATCAAGTAGGGCTTTAATTTATGAAAAAACACAAAAAGTTATGAATATGGAGACAAGAGGTTTCTGCCCGACAACAACGATGTAGGCGGCTGCACAGCGGCACCAGTCGTGCCAAAACGCTGTCATTTAACAGTCAGCGTGGCTTAACCACTTAAGTCCTATAATTATACTTTGTCGTATGACAAATGGCAAAAATTAAATGATCTACCGATCACCTCCTGACGAACTGAGTCGCTATAAACACAATGTTAAAAGCATTCTCAGGGCTCCATTTGGAATATGGAAAAGTACGCGAGTCTTTTTTTGCCAGTTCCAGTGACGCGTTGTGAGTCAACATTGAGACATTGGGCCAACATTGGGACACCGGGTCAAAAGTTAAAATTGGGTAAGGTTAAGATGATGTTTTCGATGTTACCATTTTTCATCAGATATCGAGAGATCAGGTTAGTTGACCTGGAATTCCTTTTTCCCTCTACACCAAATCTCTTCACCGACAATAGCCCAACTGATATTTTTTGCAGAACGTTTGCGTATTATGACATGCCCAGAATAGGGACGCGAGGGTTGAAGTGGTTAAAGTTTGCCGGTAAGCAATATTATAACCACAGAAAATATGAACCTGTAGAACAACTGGGGGTCATGATTATCATAAAACCAAACGTGTGTGTTGACCACGAAAACCTCAATCTATTGTTTTGAGCCATGCCTTTCACAGTAACGGCTACCAATGCCATGGAAAGCCAATGGATTCCCTGAAGTCATAAGCAACAGTGAAAGGATAAGATGACAGACCCTGGCGCTTTGCAGGAATTCACTAGTGTCGATATCACAATGGAAGCCAGTAGAACAGAAAAGGACACATGATATTGCCTTGTTGTGACATTCGTGTTGTTCCCTCGAACACTGAACTCCGCACTGAACTTTGGCTGACCCAGGCACACACGCAGCTGCAGATGTGCACACACGTGCACACACACAATATATGGCTTCTGCCTGAGTGCATGCACCATCTCCCTTTCACTTTAATCTAATACATTGCAGGGTGATATAGACAGCAGAACACAGCATGGTGGTGTACAGTCAAGCACAACCTGTTAAGATTTCACTGTCCCAGCTCCCAGGATACGATATCAGCTGGTTCGGGTTTTCATTCGATATCCGTCCAATCACAAACACATCCCTCTAATACTAATACTAATTGTTCTTACGTTGGAAATGACCCAATCAAGTCCAACCCTTGAGGTACAGTATGAACCTGGAGATCTCCTAGAACAGTGGTTCTCAAAGTGGGTTCTGTGGTTCTCAAAGTGGGACTCTGTGGGTTCCTTTAGGGGGGTCTAAATTGACCCTTAGAAGTCTGTAACTCTGACTGTGTACAAATGGAACCAAATGGACCCTAACGGGTCCATTTGTACACTGTCAGAGCTAAGGGGAGACCTTGAAATGTAAAAGTTTGAGAACCACTGTCCTAGAATACACTGTCAACACACACATTTACAGCGGTGTGTTCTAGGTTTTTTCGGAGGGATACGGTAATCATTCCCTGCACGACATGCATGGAGATACGCCGGCACGTTTTCGATGGATGAAATGGTTAGTAGAGGGCTACGAAAATGTTCTGCAGGTCACACTAAGTATATAGCAGGGGTACTCAACAGGCGGACCGCGATCCAGGGCCGGACCGCGGGACACCTGTGTGTGTGTGGGGGGGGGGAGTATTTGAATTGTTGTTTTGTTGATTTCATGTATGTTTTCATACTCTGCACCAGACGCGGAAATCCCGTGGGGTACGGGGGAGAATTGTCTCGGGAGAATTGTCTCCCCCTATCTTCAGATTGGACTCCCCCCCCCCCCCCCCCCAAGTCATTTAGGATAATAAAAATAAATGTTAAAATAATTTAAAATACTTATTTAATAGAACCTGAACCCACTTATGCACCGTAAGTTATTAATAATGAAGAATTAACATAACACAGTGTCAAATTAGCTAGATTAGAGGAAAATGTAAAAAGAAAATGGCGTGCGCGGGGGACCCCCTCTAGCCTCAACCCAGATTTGCGCCGCTGCTCTGCACCCCAGTTTTATTAAGTTGGTTGGGTTGGGAGGGGATCCGATTTGATAAGCTTGGCTCGATTGACCGACTTAAATAAACGGACCTTTGCCTTATTCAAAAAATGATTTGTGGACCCTCAAGATTTGTTGTTGAGTACCCCTGGTATATAGCATAACACGGTAGAACACTCCACTGCATTTACGTCATGACCAGAGTATGCACTTTAAGCCCATTAAGACCTGAAGCCGATTCTACAAATGTCTTCTAAATCCTAACAGTATTTCTGAAACACGTATGTTTCTATATCAGTGGTGCTCAAACTTTTTCATGTCAAGGACACCCAAAATGATATGTATTTGGCCGCGGACCCCCATCTCAAAATATTTAGTTCCAGGGACCCCCAGAAGCAAAAATTTGTGTTACAAATGTTCGCTTAAAAATACATATATATTCAAAGATTTGCACACATTTTCACGATTTTTCAAAAATAGCCAAAGTGTAAAACGATAGCAGGTCTTAAAGGGTTAAATATAAAACGTCAACCAATAGTGACCTATTTCTGACAGCTCAAAGCATTGGTTCTCACAGTGGGGTCCAGGAAACCCAGAGGGGTCATTGAGGGGGTTCCAGGGGGTCCCCAGCAAAATTAGTTAATAAAGCATCAAAATCAATTCAACCACTTTGACCACTTTATTTTGTCCCTGGCACAAAATATTTTCAATTAGGGGTCCGTGGTCAAATACAACTACATTTTGGGGGTCCTCGACATGAAAAAGTCTGAGAACCATTGGCTGAAAGGAGTAGTTCACCCCAAAAATTACTTACTTTCTATCAATTACACACCCCATGAAGCATTGAATTCATGGAGATCTTTTAGTTTTTATCGCATTCCTAAGCCAATAATTTGATGACTGGCGGGCGGTCTCTCCGGTAGGAGACTCAAAAGACCTGCATTTGAGTCTCCTACCGGAGACTGGGCCGCTCATCACATTATTGGCTTGGGGGGGATACTGAGTTCAATTATGATGGTTCTGTACTTGAAACGCATATTTGTTTAAATATGTAAAAAATCAATACAAATTTAACAAAAAAAAAAAAAGATTGGCTTAGGAATGCGATAAAAACAAACAAAAAAATGCTTCATGGCTTGTGTAATTGATAGAAGATAAGTACTTTTTTGGGTGAACTACTCCTTTAAAGCAGTCGACAACACGTCAAAGCCACCTTTGACATGCAGGCCACTCAAGACTCCTCAACTCCTCTCTCTCTCTCTCTCTCTCTCTCTCCTCCTTGGAGAACTCCTCTCCATTAACCTCCAGTCTACATGACCCCGGGCCAAAACAATAACATTATCAAAACATCATTATGAGACTTTGTTCACACACGGATTAAAGTCTTTAGCCTGGCGCTTGTCTTTTGAATCACTAAAAACAACACGGAGCTCTCTGCTGCCGCTGGTTTAAAAAAGCCCACTGACTGTCCATTAGGCACCGAGAGGGTCTGTCTGTCTGTCACCGCGGCTTTTTACATACCAGCACAGGTTCATGCAAGAGTCACTGGTCTGACGCCATGTCACACGACATGTTAAACACAACATGGGGTCACTTCAAAGACTCAGAGAGACTGTGAGTGTGTGTGTGTGTGTGTTTGTGTGAGGGAGAGTGCGATTGTGTGTCTATGTCTATGTCAGGGGTCTTCAACGTTTTCAGACCAAGGACCCCCTAGCCGAGAGAGAGATGAAACAGGGACCCCCTCTATATTGTATAAAATTGTGTTTCAGATTATACTTTTCTTGTTTACTTGGTCTGCTCTTTTTTTCCCTCTACACCTATACCTCTTTGCCAAAAATAGCCGATCTACAAGCCCACAACGCCTCGCAGCGCGAGGCGCTGTGAGCTTGTAGATCTGCTATTTTTGGCTTAAGTTCTCCTCAGAAAAGGGATGCTAGGGTTCAAGTGGTTATGGTAAAAAGAAAAATCATCTCACACAAAGATTTGGCGGACCCCTTGTAGTAACTCTGAGGACCCCCTAGTGGTCTCGGACCCCCTGCTGAAGACCCCTGGTCTATGTGTATGCAGGCCACTTACATTATCCAAGTGATATTTTCTCTCTCTAACTCCAACACATGCTGTAGTGTAAATAAACACCAAAGTTCAAAACTTTGAATCCCTTTGAGTTTTGGGTGTTAACACATTGACTGCCAGAATTATTTCAGATTTTTAGCTGTAGCCTGCCAGAGATTTTTCATTGAGAAAAAAAAAGGACTCAGGAGCTGAGATACAGCATTTTTAAGTTTTAAGTTAACAAGGAAGTGGATAGGAGTCTAAATCTTCGAACAATCATATCTCCTTGGTCTTTGGGTCAAATAAAAAAAAAAAAACGAAGAAAAAAAAAAAAAAAAAAAAACTTATTTATTTTTTATTTATTTTTTTAAATAGAACGCAGATCTGCGTTCTTGGCAGCCCACGTATTTATTAAAAATAGAACGCAGATCTGCGTTTTTGGCAGCCAATGTGTTAAAGATAGAGTTTGATTACGGTAATCAAATGTATATATTTCTTATTGACGTAATGTTTGCCGAGATAATTCAACAGATGGGATATCTAAGTGATTCCAATTCTAATCCACACGGATAGGGATTAAAGGCTTTTGAACTCTTGTTCGTGAGCTTGTCGATAAGCTATTTTCAGCAAAAGCTTTCCCCACAATAACAGAAAAGACACAAGTATAGAGCCCTGAGGGACTACGGTCAACCATATACCGTTTAAGTGGATAAGTCGACACACGCCAGGAGCGTGACGAATAAACAATCTGAAAATGCAACAGTGAATATTTCACATCAAACTATTAACCCATTCAGACCGGGAAAGTATCTGTGCCATTTTTAGATTTCTTTGGCTATTCAAAAATAGCAGATATACAAGCTCATAGCGCGGCACCGAGTGCCGCGCTACGAGCTTGTATATCTGCTATTTTTGAAAAATCATGAAAATGTGTGCAAATCTTTGAATATATATTTTTCAAAGCGAACATTTGTAAAATATTTTGTTCCAGGGACCTCCAGAAGCAAAGATTTGAGTAAAAAAAATGTTCAAAAAATATGTGTTCAAAGATTTGCACAAATGCTCAAGAGTTTAAAAAAATAGCAGATCTACAAGCAGGTTTTTTTTTTTTTTAACAGCCCAAAGTATAAAATGATGGTTATAGCAAAAACAAAATCTAAAATGACACAGTATGCGTTCCCGGTCTTAATGGGTTAATTTGGTGATGCCTCATTCATAAAGGTTGATGCTTTTTTTCCCACTGTGAAACATCAAACAAAGAATAATAATTATTATTATGTTGCTTTATTACCACATAATATTTGCATAAAGCAGCAGTACAGAATAGTGCTTAGGTGGTTAGTAGCAATGGTAACACTAAGCGGTATACCCAGAGAATCCAGCGCTGGCTTTCCAGTGAGCTGGTGTATTTAAACACTTTCTGATAGCTTTGGTGACTTTCTCCGTTAAACTTGAGAAAAACACTTGCATACTTTTGCATATTCCAAATGTGCAAAGAGAACCATTTTAACATCGTGTTGTCCATGCCAAAAACGTGGTATAAATGACTCCGCTCGTCAGGAGAGAGAGGCGAACCATTTTGTAGAACCACCACCACTATTATCATTAATATCTGTGACGTTCAACAATGAAGGGATGAACTGATACAAACAGAGAGGGAGGGAATGGGAGGAGACAGCAGAGAAAAGGGTGAACTGCTAAGTAATCCACAGGTGTTCTGTGTAAGACAAGACCCAGAAAAGAACACCTTGTGAATCTCCTCTCACACACACACACACACACACACACACACACACACACAGGCAGCATGGCCCTGTTCTGACCCTCACGCAGAGGAATTTCCAGGAACATGAGATCAAACCGTTCCCAACAGAACTCAACCTATGACATTCTGCTAGAGATTCACACACTTTCTCTTGTTTGCCAAGATAGGATTTTAAGGAACATACTATATATACTCACAAAACACACACACACATGCGCTCTCACACACACACACACACACACACACACACATGCGCTCTCACACACACACACACACACACACACACACACACACACACACAGGCACTCACGCTGACACACCTCTCCTGACACACCTCTCACTCTCAGGCTAGGTAGTTTTCGCTGCGAGTGCAATCAATCATTTAGGATGTACGGCTCTGTCACCTCTGCATTATCATCTTTGCTAGGCCGAAGGCAAGGGGGGGGATCATGTTTTTTGCCCCTGTGTGTGTATATCTGTGCCTCACAAACCACTGCACTGTTCAGCGCCAGGTTTCTTGCGCACACTGGCAGTTGCAAAGAAGTACGTCCCCAAATATTTAAAAACAAGGGAACCAGGGGACCTGGTACTGCCAGACCCCTAGTGGTTGAAATCTGAATGGCCGGAAATCTGAATGGTTTCTACTACGTCACGCTAAGCTTGGCCAATCAAAAAGAGGGACATGTAAGAAAACGTTTTCATCCATATATGGACGAAAACGATAGCAAAGGGGGACCGACAAAGCCTCATGTAGGCCTGACCCCCTGGGTCTGGCAAAAATATATATAGTGAATATCTCTTTAGAGTGAATATTTTTCTATTTCTATTTGCCCAAATATGGAGTTCCGCATTGATGTCACTAGTATGATGTCATCAATATGATGTCGTCAGTATGATGTCAGAGATTCTGTGGTGGAGATCTGCACTCCACTGAGTGGACCTTTCTAGGTTACGTTTAAGCTATTGCATGAGTAGTTGTTGTATAAATGAGATCTTACTTGCTGAGAAAGTGATTCTACTAATAATCAGTAATTTGCACTGAGAATCTTATTTATGGATTAAACAAGTGTTTTCTGTTCAGGTGTTTTAATATATTGGTCCTAAACATACATGTCAAACTTCCCATTTTCCCCCGGGATTCTCTTGTATTTGAACCCTTCTCTCCCGCTGTCCTGCCGTTTAAATATTTTCCCATAAGTCTCCCGTAGTTTTTAACTTTCTTATATTTAAAAACAAGGGAACCAGGAGACCTGGTACTGCCAGACCCCTAGTGGTTGAAAGATCAGAGCACTACGTCACGCTAAGCTTGGCCAATCAAAAAGAGGACAGAAGACAGACCTCTTTTATGCCCATGTATGGACGAAAACGTTTGGAGAGGGGGACCGACAAAGCCTCATGTAGGCCCGACCCCCTGGGTCTGGCAAAAAAAGGTCAGTGGTAGACTGGGACCAGTCCGCATCCATCTAGAGCTGATTCACTTCCTGGTGATGCGAGGTCTCCCTGTTGGAGAAAAATCTAATCAAATAAAAATGAAACTAATAACAGAATCTGCTTGTCTTTCCCTTTCTTCTGCTCTCTTCCTTTTTTAGTTTTTGGGGGTATTAACTATACTAAATACCATAGCTCACAAAAATATAATTAACTAGAAAATGTGCTCCTCGGAGCACAGGTCTCCACCAGGCGAGTACTGTTCCTGATTAATCCTGTCTTACCTACTTATATTACATATTGTCATGTGTCTTCGGCCTGGTGACAACAGTGGTCATCACGGTGATGGAAGCTCACTTAAAAATTTTTTTGAAGTGCGTGCTGCTATTTATAGGTTATTATTTCATCATGCGTCTCGCTAGCCAATCAAAGCAAAGGGTCTGAATAGAGTCAGCCAATCACGGTACAATATTACATATTGTCACGTGTCACGTGAAGCTTGACCAATGTTAGCTTGGCTGAGACGGACACACACACGGAGGGTAAAACATACTCTCCACCATGCCTTTGGCCTGGCGGAGACAACTAGAAAATGTGCTCCTCGGAGCACAGGTCTCCGCCAGGTCAGGTAGGTATGATATGAGTGATGTTATCATGTCAACATGTGTCTCGCTAGCCAATCACAGCTGGTGACAGACGGACACACACACACACGGACGGACGGATGGACGGACGGAGGGTAAAACATACTCTCCACCATGCCTTCGGCCTGGCGGAGACAATTATTCATGATGTTATTTTAGTCATGGCTTCCAGTTCCCACCTGATGTCGTGACGCAGTCCTGACTGATCCAGACCGTGCTGAATAACTGTTAGCTTGCATAACGTCTTCAGACTAGGACTTAAGTACAAGACGTGCAGGTTGTGTGTGAATGAGAGGATGTTGCGATGTTCCACCATGCAACAGTACAGTATATACTGTATTACAGTACTCTTCCCACATCGGTCTTTCCCCTTGGGCTTAACCCTCTTCCAGGAGAAGGTCTCTGGGTTGAATTTCCACAGATTACTGTAGAAGCAAGTAGGCTGGTAGTAAGTAAATATGTACAGCTCTCCATCGTAGACAAAGGCACAAGGACACGCAAGTCCTTCTGGATCCTGTGCAGAAGGTGTGCTCAGCAAGCAGTTGGTCTCTGTGTCAAACACTCTGACGTTGTAGCGGGGGTCCATGTACCGTTGGCCCCCGAATACAAACATCTTTGTCCCGATGATGGCGGCAGCGTGATGATGTGATGATGGAAAAGTGCCTCCGGTGTTAATTAAAGACCAGACCATTACGGCGGTGTCCAACTTGTAGAGATCATTCATGCCTCTAGTCTGCGCATCAATTCCTCCACAGATATACATGACCTTTTACAGGACACAGGCCGAGTGTGCGTGCCTCGCCTCTGGGACGGTCCCGGAAGTCTCGGGCTTGAACCACCTGTGGTCGTCGACATCGAATGCATAAAGCGCATCGCTGTCTTCCCTTGAGTAGTTCTCATGGAAACCCCCCCAGAAGTATATGGTATCTTCTATTAGCACAGCCGTGTGGCCGTAGCGCTTGGCGGGAACCTCAACAGGACGTTCTCCTCTTGGATCTGTCACCGGGGGCAACTTCACCCAGCGCAAAGACAGCGTGTTGAGCACATGTACGTCAATCTGACCCGTGTAACGTGTTCACGTTAGCCGTCCCGTAACAGAAGCCTCCAAACGAGTACACCTTGTGTCTCACTGCCACTGTAACATGATTGAATCTCTCTGGTCCTCCCTCCAGATGCACAGTCCAAGTCCAGTACATTTCACTTACGACCACAATCGCTATGTCAGTTGATTTGCAAAGAGCGCACGCCAACACCTATATTGATACAGTTTCCCAAAAGTGTCACTTGGTTTGCAGAGTTTGCGACATTAACAGTTACATCGGTACAATGGCACAAAAAGTGGCAGTTGATTTACAAAGTGTGCGCCACTAACACTTATATTGTTTGTGGCACAAACGTCATGCAAAGCTTGGCCAAGCTGATGGTTGGTTTAGGGTGGTAAACTGCAAATATTGCAAACAACAAAATCACCATAGCAACCCCGGAATTGCATCAACAGAGGGTCCGAAAAGCGACTCAGTAACATGACAGTCTCTGAAGAGTTCCAAGTGGGAAATTTGAATCTACTGTTTTCTGGAACAGTGCTAATAGTGAGTAAGGGCAGGTTGGGGCCTTCACTAGTCATCGATGTACTGCTTTAGCGGATAGCCATTCACTGTCTCATATCCTAATGTAGGGTTAGAGTCAGTAAGGGTTTATCTGAAGTTTTTTAATCACGTTGTCTGCTTGATTGTACTGTACAGATCACACAGGAGTTAAGTGTCATTTCCCGTTTCCTTTGTACATATAGTGTTTGTATTTGTTGATGACATGTATTATTGTGTTAATTTTCCATGCTATGTCGATGAATTGAATACATAGGACCACAATGGAAACAAGTCCCCAGGCCTTTTAAATGTTATCCTTTTAGCCTTAATGTCTGACTGTACCATGTGCTGTTTACGTTTCTGACTAACAAAGGCATTCATCCAAACTCTGGAACGTAAGAGAACCGCGGCTACACATTCAGCCCTAACCAAAGGTAATGATAACACATACGTATATCCTACCTCTCTCTTTTTCTTCTTTCTCTCTTCCCTTTCTCCCTCTTTCTCTCTATTCTTCTCTCTGCTTCCCTCCTCCCTCTCCATTCTTGTCTCTCAACTTGCCTTTTCACTCCACACTGTAACATTCTCAGTGTTTATTTAACAAAATAACATGGTTACACTCTTAGAATTAACCACTTTCTTCCTGGCATCCCTATTTTTTTTAAAGACTTTTTTAATAGCTAAAAACATTTACCATTACTGCATCAAAAGTAATCAACAAACTGTACTATAAAAAGTGGTCAAACAATTGTCAAATTGTCAAATAATATAAGAAAGAGGCAAAACATTTGATAATAGCCGATCTACAAGCTCAAAACGCCTCACGTTGCGAGGCGTTGTGAGCTTGTAGATCGGCTATTTTCACAATATTAATCTGGGGGGTCCCCAGTTCAAATATGATTATTTTGGGGGGGTCACGGCCTGATAAGGTTGAGAACCACTGGTATAGAATAGAGCTTCAGTGGTTAAATGAACACCGAGAATTCTACTGTGCGCGTTCTTCCCCCCCCCCTCCTCCCTCCCTCTCCATCTTCTACCTGTCACATCCATTTGCCCCAATGAGAGAAAAAAGGACATGAACCAAACTGGGTGAACTGCCTGAAAAATCTTCAAACGGAGCAAATGGCCCGCCTTGCCTGTCGCTCAACATTTTCCCTGTGTAAAAGGCCACCGTGTAATCTACAGTGGCAGGTCTCGCCTGCCCTGGATACTTGGTTTGTGTAAGGTGAGTGTTGGCTGACTGGGGAAGGTTTAACCTCTGTCAAATCCACTACATGTGGGATGTGGATGACAGGCTGACTCAACAACACTTGTATAAGGGAAAAGGGGGTTCGGTATGCCCACCGCCCACCACCAATATGGAGCCCGTACCCACCACAACAGGTGTTAGTTGACTTTTAGGACTTTTAGGACAAATATTTTGACTTAAGTAAAAGTATCGATACTGCATACATACAGAGTTTCCACACCAACATATTAAGCTGGTGCAGCATACCCATTCACAACAACAACACCTCAAGGACCCCCTACCACTGCCCTGGAAGTTGGGTATTATTCAAAGTAAAAAATGTACGATGATGAGTTTTAATACATTATAAAAATCACACCCAGTGTGAAGTGAGCGGTGCTATTTATTTAGTTATTAATTTCATCATGCATCTCGGTAGCCAATCACAGCACGTCCTGCGAAGTGACGTTCTTAAATTTTTTACATTATTATTAATTTCATCATGCGTCTCGCAAGCCAATCACAGCGCGTCTGCGAAGTTTGAAGTTAATTTCATCATGTGTCTCGCTAGCCAATCACAGCCAATCCTTAGCCAATTAGCCAATGGGCGTGTTTTCCACAGCATGGCGTCACAGCGAAAGACTCATTTTCACGACGGAAAGAAAAACTTTCGCCACGGATGGGTCCTAAACCCACTTATAGGAGCGGTTACACCGCTCAAAAAAGGAAATGTATATATATACATATAAATGAGTACTCACATTCACACTGTATGACGTCCAGGTTGAACTGCTGGATGGCCCCCATGCTGATCTGCTTGAGCTCCGTGTCCAACAACATCTGCATGAGGGACGTGGACAGATGCTTGCAGGCGGACATGCACGCCGTCTGGGCCACTTTACCCTGCAGGGAGAAGGACAGAGCAGGAAGGACGGACGGGACGGATGGAGGACAGGCAGAAACAGGAGGGGAGAGGAAGGGACGGACGTGTGCAGGAATAAAATGATTGAGGGAGAGAGGGAGGGGAGGGGGGGGGTTGAGGTTAAGAGGAAAGAGGGGAGATGGGGGGAGGTAGAAGTAGAAATATAGTGGGGAAAACAATAAGAGGGGAGGAGAGATACATTGTTACACTGCACCTTCATATCTGGGTCAACAAACACAGTAAGGCCACGAACATAACGCCAGTCAAAGCATCCAGCATACCATACCTGAACACCTGTCATTGATTAGCCAGGCCTAGCCCCTTTCAATTAACTTTCAGTTGGCCAATAAGCATCATAGATCCTCACACATACCAGACAGGAGATAACTGTGGTTCATTATTTCACCTTATACAGATGGATACAATCACGATGGAAAATATCTAAGATAACGTAACGCTGAATCTTTCACATCATATTCAATATATGGCCCTGCCTTATCTTTATTTTTAATATACCATACATTGAGCTGTGATTGCTAGTCGAATATAAATTCATTTGTTGCATTGTTATGAGTATTCAGTTGGGCCAGGAAAGCTCCATCTATCACCATGAAGTATGTGAGAGGATTTATGATGCTATTATGCCCCAGGTCTGTGTCCGTTGCCAGATTATTTGGAGAAACATTGAACACAGAGGGTCTGATGCATGCAGGTAAAGGCAGAATACAAAACTCATACACAATCCTCCATTTAGTTCCATAGCATCACAATTGCTATCCCCGAATCAAACGTGGATTCTTAACATTTCAAATACTCGGACCGGACTGAGTCTGACCCGACGGAACTGTGCGTAATCGTTGTCTTTGCGGTGGAGTGAGTCAAAGTTAAAACCGAGCTCCACTCCGAGTGCTTGAAATGTGAAAGAATGACTTTGAACGGGTCTGTACGCTTGCAGTTAAGTGTTTGTTGTACAGAGAACCGGGGTCAGCAAACCACCACTGACAACAACACTGACACACATTCATGCAACAACTTCTCCAAATCCAGGGATGACGTGGCTGAGCTAAGGTCATGGGTCAGTCACGAGCAGCGCTCCGGCTAAACAGATGATGCATTGCTCTACACGTCACTTCTCTATCAAATCAAACAAGACTCAATACATACCGTAATTAGTGATTCTTTCTCTTATTTAACCCTTTAAGACCGGGAACGCATCTGTGTAACCACTTTAACCATTATTTTATACTTTGGCTATTTTAAAATAGCAGATATACAAGCTCATGGCGCGGCACCGAGTGAGCTTGAGCTTGTAGAGCTACTATTTTTGAAAATTCATGAAAATCTTTGACCATATATATTTTTTTAAACAAACATTTTTACTCAAATCTTTGCTTCTGGGGGTCCCTGGAACAACATATTTTGAGATGGGGGTCTGCGGCCAAATACATATAATTTTGGGGGTCCTTGACATGAAACAGTTTGAGAACCACTGATTATAGTAACATAAGATTTTTCAAAACAAATGTAGGATTTAGAAGACATTTGTAGAATCCCCAGAAGCAAAGATTCGCAAATGTTCGCTTTGAAAAATATATATTCAAAGACTTGGCCACTATGAGCTTGTATATCTGCTATTTTTGAATAGCCAAAGTATAAGATAATGGTTCAAATCGAAAATTACAGATTCTTTACCGGTCTAAATTGGATAAGAGATACTGTAGGTCACAAAACAAAGTCACCCGATCACATCAACTGCAAAGAGTTGGAGCCACAGTGGAGAGGATTCAAATCACGGCGTGCATGCGTGCGTACAGTATGTGTGCATATCTGACGTAGAAAAATGAAATATCCTTATTCTGCGCTCCACAACATCCCTGGTGCTAACACTGCAACTTCATGCTGACAAACTGACTAGCAGACAGACAGCAGAGATACACTGAGCGGTATCAGTCAGGACGGGCTACAAATGGCTCTGTAGCAAAGACTGCCTTGCAGCAGTTTGTTTCCACTTGGTGCCATTTCGTCATTGAAAAGTTGGGAGATGGGACACTCACGTTGAGCGAAGAGCAAAGGACACGATAAACCTTATGCGTTGAAGCCAATTCATGTAGATGCAGAATTGGAAGTCCCCGTAAGGAAAGGTAGCAGCCCCCCCCCCCCAGCTAAACCATTTCAATGGGCAAAGGATCAAATTCTCAAAAAGGGGTTAGAGTAGAAGAAAGTGGGGATGAGACATCGCTGGAGATGTTTAACCCAGTAAGACCGGGAACGCATCTCTGTTATTTTTTAGATTTCTTTGGCTATAAAAAAATAGCAGATATACAAGCTCATCTGCAATTTTTTTTAAATCGTGAAAATGTGTGCAAATCTTTAAATATGTATGTTTTTAAAGCGAACATCTGTAAAATATTTTGTTCCAGGGACCCCCAGAAGCAAAGATTTGAGTTACAAATGTTTGCTATAAAAATACTTAGATTTGCACAAATGTTCACGATTTTTCTAAAATAGCAGATCTACAAGCTTGTAGATCTGCTATTTTTGAATAGCCCAAAGAAATCAAAAAAATTACAGAGATGCGTCCCCTGGATAGAATGGGTTAAAAGAGCTACTAGCCACACCCTGCCTTGGCCTCTATGCAAACACACTGGGTGAGGGGGAGAGGAAAAACATAGTACGGAGGCTCGAGGGAGATCAGATCTCCCAACATGCAGGTGTGGTAGAGGTCAGCGGGCCTCGTTGTATAAGGCGGGAGTGACGTGAAGCTGTGTCCAGAGGTCGTCGGGGTCCCCAAAAAGTGAACCTCCGGGAATATTTATAGACGTTTGACAGGAATGATGACGATCAAAAAAACGGACTTGAATCAGGAATTCCTCCCTCCATCTCAGCCGAGTTGAGCCAATGTGAAACACAGGGGAAAAGAGGAGCCTCGACAAGCCCACAGATTCATCCCTGACTGACTGATTGACTGAACGTATGATTATCCCGAGGGGGTTCGAGTGAACTTAGGAACACTGAATCAAAAGGGAGCGCTTTACCCACAATGCAATCTCAACACATTCCTGGGCCCGGTGCCATGCTTCGTTGGAGAGTTCCAAACTCAACAAAGCAAGAGCTTATAGAGAGATGAAAAAGAAAAAAAATCCATCACAGGTTTAATTTAGAGATGCAGGTAATATCGGGGCCAATGTACGCAAAGCAGAAAACTGTTGAGTAAGACATTGTTGTCCCGAGTACATATTCAAAATATGGCACCTAGACAAGTCATCAGCTCCTTGCAAAACTAATTCGGAAACATCATTTCTTAACGGGATTAGGACGGCTTTTTCTAGGATAACATTCAAAACTAAGTCTAAAAAGACTCAAACCAATGTGTTAGGCCGAGAAAATAAATGCCATTAAGATAATGAATATTAGGGCTCGCCTACTACATTTTAGAAAGTAAACGGATGGGGAAAACCATGAACTTATCATTAGTTACTAACTACTATGTATGAACCGTGGTGGTGAATGTGATTATCTTTATACAAACATGGCATACTGTGGGTGGGTGGTCATGGTTCGGATTCCTAAAAAAGGGCATGAAAAAGCGTCAGCTAAATGCAGATGTGAACAGAAATGTGCATCACAACAAGGGGGTTAACCACAGGTGAAGTAAAGAAGCAACAAGGCTTGGAGTGTTGGAGCTTCCACAGTCAGACATGAGCATGCCGTTAACCCATTCAATCCCAGGAACGCGTACACGTGTCATTTTAGATTATTTTTAAGCTATAATTATTATTGTATTACTTTGGGCTATTCAAAAAATAGCAGATCTACAAGCTCAGAGCATGGCTATGAGCTTGCAGAAAAATCTTGAAAATGGGTGCAAATCTTTGAATATAGGCCTATATATACATATGTTCATAAATGTGTGCAAATCTTTGAATATAGGCCTATATGTTTTCTAAAGCGAAACATTTTAACTCAAATCTTTCCTTCTGGGGATTCTACAAATGTCTAAATCTTGTTCTAAATCCTAACATTTTTTATTTTTATTTTTTTTACTTATGTTGCTATAATATCAGTGGTTTTCAAATTTCTTTCATGTCAAGGACCCCCCCCCCCCCCTCCCATCTCAAAATGTTTGTTCCAGGGACCCCCAGAAGCAAAGATTTGAGTAAAAAAATGTATATATATTATATTCAAAGATTTTCACAAATTTTCACGATTTTTCTAAAATAGCAGATCTACAAGATATCTATATGAGCTTGTACACCTGCTATATTTTAATAGCCAAAGAAATCTAAAGTGACACAGACGCGTTCCCCGGATAAAAAGGGTTAAACCCCCCCCCCCCCCCCATGGCTCTCTCTCTCCCTCTCGCTGTACTGCAGCAGTGCAGCGGACGGCCAGGCAGGGATACTTACCGACATCGACGCATGGTCATTGTTGTTATTCTGAGCAGAGAGACAGACACCCCCCAAAACCAACCAAAACAACATGGAAGGAAGGAAGGGGGACGGAAGGAGGGAAAGGAAGGAAGGAAGGAAAGAAGGAAGGGTAGGGAAGAGGAGAAAAAAGTATGGTAACGATAAATGGACAAGAGGAGGTAAGATTTCAGAGATCTCAGCATGCTTTGGCAAAGGAGTCAAATTAATCAATGAAATCAAATTGGCCCGTAAACTCATAAAAATGAATCCATCAAAGCGTTATTATTATTCATCGCCGGGGTGTGGGGGGCGGGGGTGGGGTTACGAGACAGAGACAGACGGGAGACATTCCTGAAAAAACTGTTTCGAAGGAGCAGGAAGAAGAAGAAGCAGAGGACTTTTGTTGGAAACACAAGACAGACAGACAGACAGACAGACAGACAGACAGGGAGAACTTGGAAATGGGGGAGGAGCAAGGCAAAGCAGATCATCTGACAGGGAAATAAGAAATGAGTCGAGGCTGTCGCCGGGCAGGGCAGCCCCCCCCCCCCCCCAGCCCAAAAGCACATTCAGATGGCTCCAATAATGATTTGACTGTGCTGCACGCCACGGTAAACATAATGTGTGTCAAATATACAGCGAGCGCCTTCAGACTTCGTTTTTTTTAATTTATAAGTGGTTTTTAACCCATTCAATCCGGGGAACGCATCTGTGTCATTTTTTTAATTTATTTGGCTATTCAATAAATAAATTTTTTTGGGAAAAATCGTGAAAATGTGTGCAAATCTTTACAAACGTCTTCTAAATCCTAAAGGTCATTACACACCGGCGATTATGCGAATATACGCAAAATTCGGACTCGGTCCGAATAAATAAAAGACGCTTTTTCGCTCCGCGAAACTGATGTGGAAGCTTGCATTGACTTTATAAGGTTTAAAAAAAAAAAAAAATCGCCCCCGGTGTGTAAGGACCTGAACAGTTTTCTGAAAAACGTATGTTGTTATAATATCAGTGGTTCTCAAACTTTTTCATGTCAAGGACCACCCAAAATTATATGTATTTGGCCGCCGACCCCCCATCAAAATATGTTGTTCCAGGGACCCTGTTCAAGATTTTTCAAAAATAGTAGATCTACAAGCTCATAGCTATGAGCTTGTAGATCTGCTATTTTTGAATAGCCAAAGTATAAAACAATGGTCATAGCTCAAATCTAAAATGACACATGATGATGCCTTCCCGGATTGAATGGGTTAAACCCTATGGTACCTGGCAAAAAAAAGAAAATAGGCCTAAAGCAAAAGATGGGCCAAGCTTTGTAATTAAATCTCCCTCACATCTGTAATTATGGTGTAATTACTCCAGTAATGATTCTTCTATTGGTTTATAAAAACAGTAATCTCTGTTAAAACTTTCTAAATGCTAAAAAACCTCTGATGTAACTTCTATCGGGTCTCACACTCGTAAATACCTTGTTTGTTAATGAGATTTTTTTTTTCGTTTGAAGGCGTGACAACATGTAAAAAGAAACCAATTATACGAATACATTAAGCACAGAGCAGGCACTAATACGACACATACGTACGCCAAGGTACGGCTCAACTTCAAATCACGTATGAAAAACACTATGACAATAAAGTAAGATACATTTTCAAACATGCCAATTAAACACGCTGTTTGTGAACAGTTGGATTATGAAGCAAAAAAAAAAAAGGGGGGGGGGGGGGGGGGTTTGTTCTTATTTTGGAAAGACTTAAATCTGTTTTCTTTGTTTGTCATGAGGTGCCCAAAGTAAACTGGAGAAAATGCGTTGCCATTGTATGTACTGCATGTGGAAAGGGTAGGCAGAATAAGCACATTAGCTTCAGCCTTTACCTTTTTTGGTGCTAACCATGTACTAATAATGTATTATTGTTGTTGTTTTATTAATGCTAAGTTCTATGAACATGGAGCGTATTGTTTACATTATTGAACTGATGACCAAAATAGAAGTGCAAAGTGAAGTGAAGTGATAAGAGGGGAAAAGCTGAATTGTCTATTTAAAAATACTTATTCTAATACATTTTCAACCCTTCTGTCCGCTGTGAAATTCGCTATTTTCAACGGAAAAAATAACATTTCAGAAACAAAGACACCATTAAAAAACAACACGTAGGGATCACGTCTAAAGGGGACACAAGTTTACAACTCCGGCAATGCAGGACACAGTTAACGAAGGTGCGTGTCAAATTGGGCGGGACCAACTCACCGGCAGGTGTGTGAAGACCTGGAAGGTGGAGCGCAGGAAGTTGATGAGGTCCATGAGGTAGCCGGAGGCGCGGCCATCCGACTCGGACATGCCCCACTCGTAGTCCGCCAGCTGGATGAACTCGTCGATCTTCTGGTTCAGCTTGGTGTAGATCTCGCCTTCTGCAGCGTGACGCGCGTCCTAGAGAGACAAAAACATTGATTGGGGGTTGTTGTTTTTTTTTTTGTTGGTTTGCTCATAATGTGCACAAAACGTGTACTTTTTGGTGTGTGTGTGTGTGTGTGTGTGTCAGTGTTACCTTGAAGGTGGACAGACCGTAGAGTCTGGTGGTGTGAACAGTCTCGGGGGAGACATTAGTGATGTTTGTGATGAACTCCTCCAGGTACCGGCAGGCCTGCTCCAGGTGGGTGGTGTTAATGATGATCTGTACCAGCTACACACACACACACACACACGTGCACACACACACACACACACACACACACAGCCCCACACACACACACACACACACGTGTCAGCAGCAGTGTATTGAGTGAGGTGTTATTGAGTACGGGGTGCAACAGTTAATCAAACTAATTGATTGAATCGATTATAAAAAAAAACAATCGATAATTTAATAAAATAAACAATTAATAATCGATCCCTGTTTCAGGCATGTCTTTGTAGGTGAAAACTTACCACTTAAACCCATCTACACTTGGTAAACTAATACTTAGTTGATAGGGGTCATTCTTTCATTCATTCAACCTTTATCTATTTTCTCGGAAATACATTGAGGGCAGATTACAAAAGGCATAACACAACAGAGTAATAATATTGAAATAAGAACACGATAAAACACGTTTTGTGCTGTAAAAACAAGCAAAGAACAGAGTATAAAAACTATAAAACAACAAGACACCTTAATTAAAGGGGACACAAGTTTACAACTCCGGCAATGCAGGACACAGTGAACGAAGGTGTGTGTGTGTGTGTGTGTGTAGGGCTGGCACGATTTAGCAATTTTACTTGACGATTAACCCATTAAGACCGGGAAAGAATCTGTTTATTTTTTTAATTTCTTTGGCTATTCAAAAATAGCAGATCTTAATTAAAACAATGACTCTGTACTTGGTCCGCTTTTTTCCTCCCTTCTATACCAAATCTCATTGTGACTCGTTGCTTGTGACCTTGTAGATCACCCCCCCTCGCTCCCCCCTCCAAGTAGTTAATTTGAGCCCAGCCCTTCCTAGTGGTGTAAATAGCTCCCTGGGTGTGAACAAGGGTTTTTCCACACATTTCCGCCTAGCAACAGCGGCATCGATAAAATAGTAACTGTAACGGTGCATGTGTTTCCTAGACATCGGTTCCATCACATTTTGATCAGAGCTGGTATGTGGACTTCACGTCCGCTATATACAATTACAATACCGGTGGTTCTCAAAATTTTAAATTTGAAGGACCACTATAACTCTGAGAGTGTACAAATGGAACCAAATGGACCCGTAAGGGTCCATTTGGTTCCATTTGTACACTCTCAGAGTTACAGACCTGTAAGGGTTCATTTGGAACCCACTATAGGAAACCGACAAGGAATCAGACTGTTAAAGGGTTAGTAGTATTTTACTATTTTTTTTTGTTTTTGTCGCATTCCTAAGCCAATAATTTGATGATCGGCAGCGGTTCCGGTAGGAGACACAAAGAGTCTCCTTTGTGTCTCCTACCGGAACGGCTGTCTACCAGTCCGCTGGTCATCAAATTATTGGCTTAGGAATGCGACAAAAACAAAAAAATATCCATGAGGTGACTAATAGATAGAAAAAAAGATTTTTTTTTTGGGTGAACTATCCCTTTAACACATTCCATGCCAGAGGTTAATCTCATATAATGTACTCACCAGTGCCAACGTTTTATTGTTGTTTTTTTGTTTTTTTCACATCGCCATAGACCTTGTTAAAATCCTTAAGATTGAGCTCTGCACTGTTTGTAAACATCGGCGCGATCTCCCTGCTTCTACCAGTGAAAACCACGTGTCAAACGGAGCTCCATTGTTGTAGTTAGAACGGTTTACGTTAAACAGTGATATGCGAGGAGAAAAAAATACAAGGAGAAAATGGAGTTTCAGTGTGCGCTTTAGAATGGGGGCCGACGGGATCGGCGAAACGGGATCCCGAATAATTCCGCTTCCGGTGGTGTTACAATGAAATGTGCCGTACCAATTTTTTTTTTTAAAAGTGCCGTACCAAAAATTGAAAAAAAAACACCACTTCGCGTAGATCTACGCGATTGGCACGTGGCGGCTTTAAATAGGTTTGCGTAGATCTACGTGATTGGCACTCAATGTGTTAAGAGGGAATTGTTATGGAAACGGAATGGTTAACATCCTAAAGGATCCAAACCCCAGTCTGCGTGTTGGCATGGGAAATGTCATACGAGCAGGCGTTAACAGTAGTGGTGTTACTAACCTCAGTCAGCCCTATGTGAGGTTTCTTTATGAGGTTTTGAAGGCAGCCACTCAGCGTTCTGGTCAGCAGCAAGTTGGTTGACTTTCGTAGCATGTCGTCAATCTCTGTCGAGCTGGATACAAAACATAAAACAAGATGTGAAGACACAACAGGGATACATAATAATCGCTACCGATGGCGATTTAAACTTGTTTTTTTCTGTAAATTAATGCCCTACAAAGTGTCCCGCAAAATCCGCTAACGCATTGTATGAGCGAATTATGAGCTTGTAAATCTGCTATTTCGGTTATTTTTTAAAGTGAACGTGAATTACTTCTGGTTAATTCTGTATGTGGATTTTTTGTTAATACACTGAATCCATTGCAACACAGTTTAGTTTCTTCCTGAAAAGTAACACTTTTGGACATACATAATTGAAACAAACAGTGATGATAATATGGACAGGACAAACCAAATGTACAGGTATGGATTTTGTCTGTCTGTGTGTTCAGGCTATTTGTGTGTGTTTGACTATGTGTGTGGGTACACAAGAAAGAGGAGATAGGGTGCAAACAGTGATAGAGGGGGAGAGAGATTGTGTGTGTGTGTGTGTGTGTGTGTGTGTGTGTGTGTGTGTGTGTGTGTGTGTGTGTGTGTGTGTGTGTGTGTGTGTGTGTGTGTGTGTCAGGGGGAGGTGAGCAAACAGTTCCCAGATCCAGCGGCTAGCTGTTAACCAACAGTTAAACAATGTTCAACCAATAATGTAAGCAGTGTTTGACCACCATTCAAATATGTGGCCAGTGTTTAAGTAG
This sequence comes from Gymnoscopelus braueri, assembly GCF_963280865.1. Lineage (NCBI taxonomy): Eukaryota > Metazoa > Chordata > Actinopteri > Myctophiformes > Myctophidae > Gymnoscopelus > Gymnoscopelus braueri. Next base: position 15,666,412 of record NC_137617.1, on the reverse strand, counting down.
CGTTTAACTAGACCTTATCACACAAAGACGTAATTAGCACCGACTAGATAGCTTTGTAAACCACACACACACACACAAGGCAGAGAGAGAGGGATGAGACAGATATAAAGAGAGCGACATTTAAGAGATATAAAAGCTGACAGAGAGAGAGAGAGAGAGAGAGAGAGAGAGAGAGAGAGAGGTAGAGAGATGGAGGGAGAGAGAGCGGGGTAGAGAAAATAGAGGGAGACAGCACAGTGCCAAAACAGACCAACCAGGGTCAATGCAAGGGTGCTCCAGTCTCACAGCGTGTTTGTGTATCTAACGACATACATGCACACATGCACGCACACACGCACATTTTCACACACACGTGCTTCTCGGCCTCGCCGTGCGTCCAGTCACAGCAGTGTGATTTGTGACCGTCTGCCCTCTATTGACGGCCTGTGAGATCGACACCACTGCTACATAATACGGCAGGTGAACATTGTTATTGGCGCATTAAAGTGTGCAACGTAAGGACTATACAGTACAATACTGGGCTGAAATGTACTGTATTATACGGTTTTATAGTGTCTGAAAAATTACAGCTACTATGTTTAACAACCTAAAATGTAAGTAGGCCTGTTTCTGTAGCTACTGTATAAGGTAACTACCCAAAATGTAAAACACGCACGCACACGCACACACACACACACACACACACACACACACAGTTAGATGTGAAAATAAATATGCAGGGTCATCATATCCCAAACTGTTGCACACCTGCTGCTCCTGATTACACTGACTGACGGACCGGGGAATGTTGTAACGACCTGTCATGTGTGTGTGTGTGTGCATATACGTGCACACATGTGTATCACAGACTTATCACTGCAGTTACAACATTCCAGCTCGGACAGTTTTGTGTGTGTGTGTGTGTGTGTGTGTGTGTGTGTGTGTGTGTGTGTGTGTGTGTGTGTGTGTGTCCAGGAGAGAGGGAGAAAGCAAGAGAGACAGCAAATATCGTAGCTGTCGGGTGGAAATCTGTCCAAAAAAATCCCAAACTGTTACTTTTCTGGAAAAAAGAACCTGTGTTCCAATGGATACAATGTAGTTATTATTTAGTCACAAGCTTTTGTAAATACTTTTAATTGGTTCAATATTTATAAAACCCACAGACACACTTAAAGGACGACTTCACCGATTTTCAACCTATCTCCATTTAATTGGTCCTCACTAATACTCATGATAAAATGGTTTTTGTCTACTCGTCTGTGTCTCAGAGGAGGTCTGTGGATAGTTCAGAGTCCCGTCTACCAGTGACATCATCAATGGGGAATCCAAGCTAATAGAAACTGCAGGCTTTCTATTCCTGGAAAGTTGCAATGCAATAAAATAAGCCATTGTTCTCGTGTTAATAAAAATCGAAATAAATAAATGTGAAATCTTGTTGGGAAATAAAATCATGCCTAACGATGATGTCACTGGTAGACGGGTTTCTGGACTGTCCACAGCCCTCCTATGAGACACAGACCAAGTAGAAAAAAATTGTACCATTTTATCATGAGTATTAGTGAGGACCAATTATATGAAGATAGGTTGAAAATCGGTGAAGTCGTCCTTTAACACATTGAGTGCCAAAACCGTAAATCTACGTGTTTTTATTTTTTTGAATTTCTTTTCCCCCACAAGGGGCGCTCTAACGCAGCTTAGGAATGATCCTAGGTCCCTGTAAAATGTAATGGACGGATGTGACATGAGCCCAAAAAACGTCACTTCCGTCCGCTCCAATGATAGGATTTGGAGAAAATCCATATCCACTTTTTTACAGTGGTGAAAACAAGCCATTTTTGACGGGCGATCACTCTGCAATGGCGGATCGCGTTAGAAATATTATTGTTCCAGTTAGACGGAACCATCGGCCATCGCCCGGACACCCTTTGTTTCCATCCGGGTCCTCGTGGAGGCTTTTGCAGCTCTAAAACGATCGGCATAAAACGGTAAGAAACGCTGGCACTGGATGTACCCGGTTTAAAAAAACCTCTGGCACTCGATGTGTTTTCCATAAAAAAAAAACAATTATTTTTGCTACTTTTGTGTGACACTGTAATATGAGGAAGAAGGGTATTAAATTATGGAGAAAACCAAAACATAAAAAGTTGAAATATGGTTGATACAAGGTTTCTGCCTGACACCAGCGATATCTTTTGCATATTTCTTCCAGGAACATTGACAAAGAACATAACTTATGAGAGGTCCTACCTGCGATGGAGAGACTCTGAGAACTTGAGGCTAGCGTAGATGAACTCTTTGACCTGCGTGTAGATCTGAGGGACTGACTGGGACATGGGTAGCTTCTTAGGAAAGTCCTGCTGCTCACACAAACACACAAATACAGTATCAGACGACTTGTCAACGAATCACATGAACCCCAACGTCCCTATTCTGGCGGTTAATGGTTGGCACAAATAGCTCACAACGTGTTGCTTTGCGACGCATTGTGAGCTGGTGAATTTGGTGTAGATGGAAAAAAGGACAAGACCAAGAATAGAGCCCTCCCTGGTGGATCCCAGTCAACAAAATAATGTATATAGTTATTAAATGGTTAATTAAGGACCAGTAATCTCCACAAGGCCTCTGAAAGGAGTCCCACTTTTATACAATAAAAGACCTACAACAAACTAGTTTGATTGCTTAACTCTCTCAGTGCCAATGAAATAAAAAAATATGTTCATACTGCGCCAGCAAAAAAATAAATAATAATAATAATATTTCTATTTATATATTTTTTAACTCGGGATTTTTCGTTCTTGGCACTGAGGGCATTCAGAAAAAACTCGGGATATCTCGTTGTGTGGCACTGAGAGAGTTAATAATCATGTGGCTTTTGAAGACTTACATCCTTAACAAACAACCTGTTCTCTGTTCATGAGAAATACAACCACACGATCGTGATCGAGGCTGGATAGATAATTGATCAATTAAATAATCAAATTAGATTGTAGTCTGCATCCCTGTGTTCCTGTTTGTTCTGTTTAAGTTGAATTATGGCACTGCCAAATTGAACCACCTTGCTTCTTGCGTGCCCAGAAGAATGGAACTACCAACCTTCTCTATCTCTGCGTCATGGAAGGGGAAGCGGCTGACCACCAGTTTATATTCTTCCTCCGTGTCCACTGGAATAGGACTGTAGTTGTCCAACTCAAAGATCTCCCTGTGTGTGGACATAATATATTTCATATATTATTATGTGTGTGTGTGTGTGTACACAGTATATGCCTTTAGACCACAAGGCTCCGTGTTTGATCCTGGGCAACGTCAACTCAGTGCATGAGTGGCACAGCTTGGGTAATTAAGACGTGCAGTAAGTACTGGGAGCCGGAATATATGTCCTTGTTGCTAATTAAGACGCTCTGAATACACGTTGTTTATACTGTGTGTGTGTGTGTGTGTGTGTGTGTGTGTGTGTGTGTGTGTGTGTGTGTGTGTGTGTGTGTGTGTGTGTGTGTGTGTGTGTGTGTGTGTGTGTGTGTGTATCTATGAGCTTTCTTTGACGAGCTCGGATGAGGCATTAAGATGTGTTGGCCACCACACATGGAAACGGACACAAACAGACAGAGACCAACATCAGACTTACCTGAAGACCAGTGACCATTTCTTGAGCAGAGTTTCGTTGTATTGATCTCTGACCTCGAATAGCAGGTCAAACAGCCGGTTCACTGGAAAGCCATAACCCTGCACGCACGCACACACACACACAGATTTAGAAAATAAGGTTTACTTGAGTTGGACGGCCTACAGGTAGCTCTCCACCAAACATACTACTACAGATTACTACTGACTGGCAGTCGAATGAAGTCGGGAGATCGGTTGGAAGGTGTAAAAAAAAGTAGCTGGATGCACCTGAGAGCCGACAGACAGGCGGCTACTATGGTGTTAAAAATAGCCTATGGCATGATGTCTTTTTCAGCAACAAGCCCGCTGCTATCCAACGGTTGAATGTCGCTTCCCTACAACTTGCGACCCGACGCACCAGTGTACCCACCGCCCATTCAACAGCAGATTTTCGACAACAGACGCTTTCCAACACTTACCGCCACGGACGTCAGTGCGGTGGAGAGCTACCTTAACACACAGGGCTCCACAGTGCACCCAAACATCTGTACACCTTACATTTAATTTAGTAAGTCTGTCCACATCCGAACGTTAACACTTTTACCAATACTGTACGATCAGAACCAACCTGTAGAGTGTCGGCGAAGATCACAATGAGGTTCTTCAGCTCCAGAACCAGGTCTGGGTCTTCACAGTATGACTATCAGAGAGACAAACACAACATAGTTGGCAGTGAATCATTATGAAAAGAATAAAGAGCGCTACAATAATAATACCTGCATTTTTGTTACTACTCTTATTACTCTTGTTAAAAGAATATTCATTAATACAACAAAGACAGAATTATTCTGTTCCTGGAACTGTCAACACAATTAAGTCACTGGCAACCACTCCCACATAGTACTGTATGTATATGTTGGCCCTAAACAGAACAGTGCATTAACAACTTAATGTCATCAGCTTTGTGAGTAGTTTTACACAGATTGCAATTCTTGTATTGTATGAACTTAACAAGCAACCAAATTATGTGTGTGTGTGAAAGCACTTTGCCATTAAAACTGCCGATAAAATAAATAAATCTAATCTTTTGAATTCTCTTTCAGGGCTTCGTTTTCATCCCTAAACAAAGGAGACAGAACATAAGAGATGTAGTGTTTGTGTGCTTGTGGTCTAGATACGATCAGCAGCCACAGCGACGTTTCAGAGTGCTTGTCGCAACGCTGGCGGCTGCGCGCTTACTTCCTCTTAACTCGATTCCACCACGTAAAGCCTGATTTGTACTTAGCTGCACGCTGGTTTGACAAGCCGTAAATAGCAGATCTACAAGCTCACAACGCGTCACATTCGTGGCGCGTTGTGAGCTTGTAGATCTGCTATTTACTGAGCATGACACCGGCACGCGACTAATATAACTGAGGCTTTCAGCCAAGCTGTTCAAGGTGGGAATGTTGCCCCGTTTCCTTGCTGATCTCTATAAAAGGAATGGATACAGAATTGGAGGGGGGCGGGGGGTCGCATAAAACAAACGCATAGCTAGCAATAACTTTACCATTCTAACCTAATCTCTCTCTTCCCACATTTTATTTTGTGACTAAATTGTCGAGTGGCATCGACAACATTATTTAAATGAATTATCCTACATGAATAGGCCTAGCCTAAATAAACAACACATAAAACTTTTGAGTCAGGCCGTAGGCTACCCTTGTGTATCAAATCAACTGACAGCCGTCATCTCGAGTTGATCTCAAGAGAGGGAAAGAAAGAGATCGAACGACGAACACGGACGCTTATTTAGAAGCTTTGCAAACAATATTTTAACAGTTCCACAGGCATTACTTTTTTAAATAAAAATATGATACGACCAACCAAGACATCATGTACAAATCGTACACAAACACCAATTACATAGACTAATAGAATAATTCATATAATCCCAACAACGGCGGCATTAATGGCGGTGCTTCTTTACGCCGCTATTGTGGGATCTCTTCATAGACGTGGCTTCTACTGTATGTTAACACATAAAAGGTTACTGCTCTTCGCTCTCTCGCTCTCTCTCGTCCCTTGGACTGTGGGGTGATTTATGGGCCCCCGAAAACAGCATGACAGCGTCGTTAAACATTGACATAGGGAGCCTGTCGCTGTTTTCTCTCTCTCTCTCTCTCTCTGTATCTCACAAGCACACACACACATACACACACACGTAGAGGAGTGTGTAAATCAATGGGCTAAATGAGCACAGCCTGAGATGCGACAGAAAACAGCAGCCAAACGGCTACTGCCTGCCTGCCTCTCTTGTTTACACAGAAACACATTAATCCATTAGGACCAAGAACGCATCACGTTTTCTTTTTCTTTGGGCTATTTTTTAATAGCCAAAGAAATCTTAAATGACAGAGAGGCTTTCCCGGATTGAATGGGTTAAAACCAATGCATGCATATATGTCCAAAACTGTTACTTTTCAGTAACTTTACTCAATTTAGCAGATCCACAAGCTCAAAACGCGCCGTTTCGCGCCGCGCTTCGAGCTTGTGGATCTGCTACTTTTGATGCTTTTGTGTGACGCTGTAGTATGATCAAGTAGGGTATTAATTTATGAAAAAACACAAAGAGTTCAAACAGAAATAAGAGGTTTCTGCCTGACAGCAACGATATACAGGTAGACCTACTTTGACTTATAGCAAATACTAAAGATGAACACACACACACAAACACATGCCCACACACACACACACACCAATGCATGCATATAGAGGTAGACATACTATAACTTTTAACAAATACTGAAGTTGAACACAAGCACGCACGCACACATGTGCTGCAATGGAGTCTTGAAAACACACGCTCACACATATATTACCCATTTTAAACCCCAGCATCGGTATTGTGGGGAAAGCTTATAGCAGATCGACAAGCTCACAACCTGCTATTTTCAGCTAAAGCTTTCCCCACAATAACAGAAAACAGAAAAGACACTGAGTATTGAGCCCTGAGGGACTCCGGTGGTTATCCATATGGGGTTTAAGTGGGTTAATGCACACACACAGGCAAAATGCTGAATGAATCAGTGAGTGCTTCATGCAGTGTGGCGGGGTCACGCCATGCTGTGCTGAGCCGTGCTGGGCCATGCCAGCCTCATTGTGATTCAAAGTGTTATCATTAGGAGAGGTCAGGAGGGGGTGTGACACTCCAGTCCTACAGAAAGAGAGTTGGCTGCCAAGTCTGAGCATATACACAGTCAACTCACGAGTGTTAATTTAACTCAGAGAGTGTACAAATGTAACCAAATGGACCCTAACGGGTCCATTTGGTTACATTTGTACGCTCTCAAGAGTTACAAATGGATACATTAAGACTGGGGAAAGAGAAACGACCCGAGCACTCAAAAGAAGGAACGGAAGAGAGGACGTAAAATCAATGTACTTTTAACCCATTCAATCCGGGAACGCATCTGTGTCCTTTTAGATTTTTGCTATAACCATTATTTTATACTTGGGCTGTTCAAAAATACCAGATCTATAAGCTCATATGAGCATGTAGATCTACTATCTATCTATTTATTTTCGTGAACATTTGTGCAAATCTTTCAATACATATATTTTTTTAAGTATTTCTTTTTATAAATTTTTTTGCTTCCCTGGAACTAAATATTTTGAGATTGGGGTCGGCGGCCAAATACATATCATTTTGGAGGTCCTTGACGTGAAAAGGTTTGAGAGCGACTGACATGGAAACATACGTTTTTTTCAAAAAACTGTTAGGATTTAGAAGACTTTTTGTAGAATCAGAACCTCAGGCCTTAATGGGTTAAGACTGAAAAAGAGAAACGATTGGAGCACTCACACGGAACGGAAGAGAGGACGTGAAATCGATGTACATGTACTTTAATGTCTATTACAAAGGTTAAAAGCCAACGCGTTTCAACCGAGCTGGTCTTCATCTGGGTAAAAGTATCATACTTGCCCTGTTAAAGTGATCTTACATCCTCTCCTCCGTTCCTTTTTTGAGTGCTCATACTTTCTCTTTTTCAGTCATAGCTCCCATTGATCCTAGAAGCACCATCAGTCTACGTTTTCAACTTTCTCCATCTCCAAAATTAAGAATGACTGTGCAGGTGCTGTCCAGAACTCACAGAACAAACGTCACATTTTCAGGAAGTTTGCTAATATGTTTACAATGAATGTCACTGAATGGCTGTTTTTACAAGTACATTTGTAACAGTGGAGACTGCATTATTTGTTAATTGCCAATAAAAACAACAAACAAACAAACAAACAGAAAAGGACAAAGTTCAAGGTGTTTTGTTTTCACAGCCTTGGAGAGAGCCCGTTTTCAAACCCGCGTCACCATGGATGGATGGGGTGGGTCGGAGGGAGGGGCAGATTGGTCGAGGCCAAGGGGGAGACCAGGGGCTTTGTTAGTCTCCTTACCCCAGGCTGTGCGGCCCTGTCTGGGGGCCGTTTGCATAATCCTCCAGGTGATTTACAACTGACTGGAGCCCAGCGGCAGGGAATATGCAGCCTTAATCTGCTGTTATTGTTGCAATCTGTCCCTCATTAAGCCCCAATGACCTCTCCTCTGGTCGTGTGTGTGTGTTGACCTCATGTGTGTTTGTGTTGTGTGTGTGTGTGTGTGTGTGTGTGTGTGTGTGTGTGTGTGCCCTCTCTTGTGTGTTTGTGCGTGTTGACCTCTGCAGTGTGTGTGTGTGTGTGTGTGTGTGTGTGTGTGTCTGTTAGCGCGCATGTGAGTGAGTGGACCTTTCTGTTGTCATCCAGTGAATTGATGTTCTTGCAAGCTGAATAGTCCCCAGCAGGCTCCATTATCTCTATGAACTCTCCCCACTGTCTCCTTAAAACACTCCGTCAACTCAAACTAACTCCCTGCTTGCTATGCTTATTTTTGGGGGGGTGTGGAGGGTGTTAACCCGTGACATTTCTGATCAACTAATGCAGTGGATTTGACCATGTGCAAGGCACAGACATGAATTTGGACAGGGGTGTGTGTGTGTGTGTGTGTGTGTGTGTGTGTGTGTGTGTGTGTGTGTGTGTGTTTCTTGATGTGAGTAAACAGCATGTGTAGTGGGACAATGCTCGTGTCCGCACCACAGCACCACAAAAATTGTGCGCTGTGTGTGTATGCGTGTGCGTGTGTGTGTGTGTGTGTGTGTGTGTGTGTGTGTGTGTGTGTGTGCGTGTGAGTGTGTGTGCTTACAGAGTGAGTGCGGAGCACAGCGATGATCTTGGACAGGGCCATGTTCCACAGCTCGTCGGTGAAAGCCCTGGTCACCAGCCCCCGGGTTGCATGGAGAATATGGTCCTCCACCACAAAGAACCTAGAGATACACATCACACACGCACACACACACGCACAAGGAAAGCCACATCAGTGTGCGTGCACGTTTATGCATACACACACACTAACAAACGAACATCCAATACAAGTGTCTATAGTGTGAAATGTGGACTGGCAGCTTACCCTACAATCTGATTGAAGTATCTTCTGTAGCCCTCTACTGTCTCATGCTGGAGAGACAAACATACACACACACATGCAAAGGAATGAAGGCATGATTCAAAATCATCAGTTTTTTCAAGGGAGGGATTTATAAAAAAAACACAAAAAAAACAAAACAACTTTTACAACAATTACCGAAATAAAATTCTGGACCCTGTGGAATGTTGCAACCTTTAACACATTGACCGCCGGGCCCGTAGTTCTACGGGCCGTTAAATCCAACGGTTAAGCGCCGATCCCGTAGCCTACGGGCTGTGGTGCTTTTTCCTTTTTTTCGATTTTTTTTTTTTTTTCAATTTTCTAGGGGGACCATTTTCAGTGTAACACCACCCGATGTCGACCGGAAGTGCGATCCCGTTTTTTGTTTCCCGTCTGTCTCCATTCTAAGTCGTACACAAAAACCCCTGTAAAAGCCCCTGTACACATTTAGTTTTTCATCCTCGCATTTCCCATGTTAACATTAACGGTCAGAACTCAAACATGGCGGCTCCGTTTGACACGTGGTTTGGACTGATACACGCAGGGAGATGTCGCCGATGTAAACAGACCGTGTACAGCTCAATCTTAAGGATTTTAACAAGATCTATGGCGACGTGAAAAAAACAAAAAACAACAATAAAACGTTGGCACTGGTGAGTACATTATGAGATTAACCTCTGGCGGTCAATGTGTTAATTAGAAAATGTATTACTGTAGCTGTGCCACCTTTAGAATATAGCAATGGTTAAATTACGGTCGATTTGTGACATTAACAGAATGAAGATACTGTACGGAAGGATGAGGATGTCAGGATTTGCGAACTGATCAAATCCTTAACCCATTAAGACCTGGAACGCATCTGTGTCACTTTAGATTTCTTTGGCTATTCAAAAATAGCAGATCTACAAGCTCATAGCGCGGCACCGAGTGCCGCGCTATGAGCTTGTAGATCTGCTATTTTTCAAAAAACTGTTAGGATTTAGAAAACATTTTTAAGAATCGCCTCAGGTCTTAATGGGTTAAGCCTGATTTATACTTCATTGCATGCCAGTGTTGCACAGCCTCATACAACGGAGTATAAAGCATATTTGAACTGTAAACTGGAACGTTTATTCAGACTTCTGTGGCTGTTACATGTATTATTAAATGTGTTCAAATGAGCACTTCACCCATTTTCAACCATATCTTCATGTAGTTGGTCCTCACTACTGCTCATTATAAGATGGGACAATTACTGTCTACTCCCTCTGCGTCTCATTGGTGGGCTATGGACAGTTCAGAAACCTGCCTAAAGTACCAATGGCATCATCGATGCATGGGGAGCTAATAGAAATGACATCCTTTCTATTCCTGGAAAGTTAGCATGCTGAAATAGAAGCCATGGTTCTTGATTTGATAAAAAGTTTGAAATCTTGTTTGAAATGATCAAACCTGCCTACCCATGTCACTGGTGGACAGGTTTCTGAGGTATCCACAGCCCTCCTCTGAGACAGAGAGCAAGTTGACAGAATTGGTGCTATCTTATAATGAGCATTAGTGAAATGGTCCTTTAATGTGGGGGTCTTGAACAGGGAGTACGGGACCCCTAGGGGGTCCTCACAGTTACTACAGGAGGGCCGCCAAATATTTGCGGATAGGTACTTTTTTACACTAACCACTTCAACCCTAGAATCCCTATTATTAGCCGAAAATAGCAGATCTACAAGCACACAACGCCTCACGCTGCGGATCGGCCATTTTCGGCAAAGACGTTTGGTGTGTAGAGGGAAAAAGGCTAAGTAGAGAGCCAACGGTCAAGTATTGAGGATTTAAGTGGTTAAAATAATGTCTGAAAACACACATTTTAACATGAATACAAATGTAGTGGGGGTCCCTGTTTCATCTCTCTCTCAGCTAGGGGGTCCTTGGGCTGAAAAACGTTGAAGACCCCTGCTTTAATGTGTCACAGATTGTCTACGCGTGCGTGTGTGTGTGTGTGTGTGTGTGCGTGTGCGTGTGCGTGTGTGCGCCTCACCATGTTAGCCTGTGGTTGCAGCACCAGCCTGGCCTGTTTTTTCCTCTGTTTCCTGTAGTAGTTCTCAAAGGTTTCCCGGTCTCCCTGCAGAGAAAACACATTCCAGCGGTTTGAACGACGATGGTGATGTGATGTAATGGGAACTCAGATGTACGTCTTCAATCATTCATTCATTCCAAACGAGGCAAGCCGAGCGACCGCACATAAAGAGCACATTCATTCAGTGGTACCCAAACGCTGTGCCGTGAGAAGAGTCAAGGTGTGCCTTGGGATTTTGTGACAACCGCACATTATTATTGCAATATATTATATCGTTGCTGGCGGGCATATTTTAACTTTTTGTGTTTTTTTCGTAAATTAATGCCCTACTTGATGATACTACAGCGTCACACAAAAGCATCAAAAGTAGCAGATCTGTAAGCTTGAAACACGGCGTGAAGCGTCGCGTATTGAGCTTGCAGTTCTGCTACTTTTGCTATTTTTTTATTTTAATCCTTAAAAGTAACAGTTTTCCCACTAATTTCCCAACACAGAGACAACTTGTATACCCTAAAAATGTTGTTATAACCACTTTCAACCTAGCATTTCTATTTTGGTGATTTTGGTTTTCATTATAGGTGGGAAAAAAAAAACAGTACACTAAAATATGTATCTGAAAACATTTGGCGTGAGAAGCAGGCAATGCAGTAACAAAAACGTGCTTCGATCAGCACTGGCCCTCTCTTTCTCTCTCCATCTCTGCACGAGACACAGCTGGCTGCAGTTATTCCGTCAATCCCATAGCCTGAGGGGACGGGACGGTCAGCTGAGACTGTTATTGGTTGAGGCACAGCACACCTCCGTTTCAGAGGAAAACTTCCTAATAAAGTTGGGAAAAAAGCCATTTCATGACGTCTTTAACCGTTCTAGTTGATGGAAAAAAAGTCACATTTTTTACCTTCTAGGACATTTTCAACAGTTGACCAAATAATTCTTTCCACCACCCTTCTAGCAGTCTAAATACAATTAAAATACTTGATCTTACATAAACATAGCACCATAAAGTATACTGTAAACATTACGTGCCGAGCAATCAAAACCAACCCCTAGGTCTTAAATATTTCCAAACCACTGTCATACCAAGTTGATGGCATATACTAAATAACATTTCTGATGCATGATGCAAGCTTCGTACACAACACGATTACAATATATTTAGTCGGGTAATGCATTACCCCATTATTTATCTTTTTAATTTATCCATTTCATTATCAACTAACAATCTAGGACAAATTTGCTGAGACATACACACACCTGAGGCAAAGCAGAGAATCTGCAACATTTTTTGGCACACGCGGTTGTACTTCCCTCCAGTTACAATAACTTTGGACCTCCTAGCCTCATTCCAAGGTTTATGATCGATTGGGCTCAATGAGCATCCATTTCAAAGAACACGCTGAAAGAAATGACGGCTGCAAAGGCTTTGTGTTTTGAGGGAAACAAAAAGTGCCACGGCTTTAAAAAGATGTGGTGAACGTCAGAAAGGCTCGATAGCTCAACAACAACCACTTTCAACCTTGCATCACTATTTTTGGTCAAAAGATTTCCAAAATCTCGAAAACGGCAGATCTATAAGTCCACAACGCTTTGTGATATGACACGTTGTGGACTTGTAGATCAGCTATTTTCACTATCCGTTGTACAACTAAGTATAAAAGGCATAAGTCATTTAAAAACCACTTATATTGCATCAATGCATTCAGTCCTTTGCACAGATTCACTTTATGTGGCCCGGCATCATCACATGTCCCTTATAGGGCAATGTTAATTTAACTCTGAAAGTGTAAAAATGTACCCTTTCAGAGATAAATGAACACAGCGGAAAACAGGGAACGTAGAGAAAATAACCGAGTAATAAACCATTAATCTATAATCCAATAAACCAATTTCGGTCAAAACGGTTTCTGCGATGATACAAAGTCGATGACTAAATGTATTTCTGAAATGGCCTTTCCCTTTTTTTTATAGTGGAAAAGCACTCAGTCGACCCGCAGACAGGCAACGGAGGCCAAAACTAACAGTACCTGAGGCTGCCCCACCTGGGACAAGTCAGAACCCACCCGTCAAATGTCTAATTAAAATACACAACTACACCGTGCAACCTGGAGTGCTTATTTAACTCAAATGGAACCATTTGTACTGCGCTCTGAGTGAAATGAACACTGAGGATTTTTGCCGTGTACTCTCTTGATACGTTTTGAACCGCGTCGACTGCGAGGTGAGAAAAAAAGCAGGAGGGGGCGGGGGAAGAGAGAGAGTGCGAGAGAGAGAGAGAGAGAGAGAGAGGAAGAGAGGAGAAAGAGGGAGAGAAAGCGATAGAAAGACGGGGGAGCAGCGAGGAACAGGTAGATGAGAATGGGAGTCAGAAGGAGAGAGAAGAGAGACATTAGGGTAAACAGCCTGAGGGGTTTGAGATGACAGTGATAGGCTGAGATCATTGCCATCCTGAAGCTGGTGTCCTGATCAAACCTCACTAATGGCTCTTTTCCACTACAAAAAAACTAAGTGAACCGTCCTGTTTCACTCAGTTTCACCCACAGATTTTAACGATAATATAACATTAAAAAAAAAGAAGTAAAACACAATTTTTTCTTTAAAACCCTGAAAGGTGAGTTATCGTTGTGATACCGATAAATAGGAACTTTTGTATACTATATTAGTTCCATTTATCCAAACCGGGACACAACCGATTGATTGACCATTAAAATAAACGTGCTCTGAAAATGCACGCAGCCCACCTACTGTATCCTACAAGCTCACAGCTTGCTTTTTTTTTTTTTTTTTTTTGTATTTCTTTGCCTGTATCTCCCCCTTCTCGTTAGATGGAAGCGTGAACAAAAAAAATCCTATCACAGAACTTCACCGGTTCTCAAAGATTTCAGGTTGAGGAAAGTTCCATGTTACCCTTTATAGTCGAAAAGAGCCAGAACACTTCTTCACCTTAGTTTATAAAATATAATCATGTATCATGTATACATTTGCCAACATGATGTTTGTTTGTTTTCTCTTCAGAAATAATCTGGTGGTAAGCATGCATTCTGTGAAGGAACCTCTTAAAAAAAAGAAGCGACGCCCCCGGGCACGTTTGTCTCCGGCATTTGAGACACGCCAAGTTGAAACACATACCGTTTCATGCTTATGAGGTCACTATAGCCCCAGTCCAAGTCATTCAGAGGTGTAAACTGTAAACCAATGACAGTTGTGAAAATATAAATGTTTACTTTGTGTTTGTGTATGTCTGACTGTATTCGAATACCTATGTAAAAATACAATGACGTGTTTCTTTAATGAACCGTGCGTGTGCGCGTGTGTGTGTAGACTCTGTGTCTCTCGTGAGCGGGTTACAAAGAGAAAATGTCAAATTCCAGTTTATTTTTTTTCTGAATCAACTTTGTGTACTGTATGTGAACCCTTTGTGTCCTCTGTGTGTGCCTGCTTGTGTATGCACGTATGCACGTGTGCGTGTGTGCGTGCGCGCACACACACACGTGTTCTTTGCAAGCCCCTGTAGCCCCTCTTGGCCCAGTGTCTTCTTCTCTCATTAGTGGGGGCTCTAGTCAGGGAACAGAAATGTGTGTGTGTGCGCGTGTGTGCGTGCGTGTGAGTGTGTGTGTGTGTTCCCCCCTTTGACTCCGCCAGTCACCAATTTAATCACTTGCTGTTCGTGCGCATCATGAATGGAGGCAGCTCTACACTGTTCCACCGTTTTGTTTTGCCACGAAAAAGACAAGGTTACCGCCCGGTCAGTCCTATTAGACCACTGCAGTGTGTTTCTTTGTCTCTCTGTGTGTGTAAGTGTGTGTGTGTGTGTGTGTGTGTGTAAGTGTGTGTAAGTGTGTGTGTGTGTGTGTGTGTGTGTGTGTGTGTGTGTGTGTGTGTGTGTGTGTGTGTGTGTGTGTGTGTGTGTGTGTGTGTGTGTGTGTGTGTGTGTGTGTGTGTCTGTGTGTCTACTTTAACCCAGATGTCCGTTATTTGGGCATATCATTATAGGTGAAAATTGTTAAAGAAGAAGATTGTTTCTCTTTTTTTAAGTGGTTAACATCCCTATTTGACATGCCTCAACTTCACTAAAATCGTCTGAATATCAAAAGAAGCTTACAGGACTTTAATAATATACACATTGATGCTTTCAAATAAATACAGAGATGCTTCCTATGTGATTAACAGCATTCAAATCTAAGTGCAGATCTGCAACTGTATGCATACAGCATGTTCAGTGAAAGCGTACAGCACTTTATATCCCATATCCCAGATGGACTGCTGTGTTATTGGCTAGTTGGTTGTTGGCTGTCCAATAACAACTGGGCGGGTGGTTTGACAACAGCCCTGAGTAGAATGATGTGAGGAAAAGTTTAAGCTAGTTCAAAGGGGGAAATCCTGAAAGCTAACATGCATTTTAGCTATTCTGCTGTTAGAGCAGGGATTCTCAAACCTTTGAGTGATGGGCCAAATGTATTGATATCGCGATGATCTTTGATATATTATGCATCCCCAGTGTGTGTGTGTGTGTGTGTGTGTGTGTGTGTGTGTGTGTGTGTGTGTGTGTGTGTGTGTGTGTGCGCGTGCGTGCGTGTATGTGTGTGTGCGTGTGCGTGTCTATGCACGTGCGTGCGGTGACCTACCAGTACAGTGTAGATGTGCAGACATCTGTAGACTGGTGAGAAGTCCACCAGATCCTGAGCTGTGAGAACCTGTTAGGAGACAGATGAAAGACACATGAAGAGGACATTACCATCAGAGGATCTCCACCTACTGCTACGTCTGGTGACGTCTAAATTCAATGTAGTGGCTAGAACTGGGTGGAGAACAATAACTGAAAACAATAATAACTGCATTGCAGAACCGATGCGGAGACTTTGGGGTGGTATTTCACATTGGGATGGTATCGGGATTGGTTTTCAACACACTGGACCTCATTTATCAAACTCGCGCAGAGCAGACAAAAACGGCCGTACGGCATATGCTGATCTCACCGCAGTTGTCGCCATTTATCATTTTATCGTCACTTTGACGCTCCAATCTCACGTCAGGTCCACAGTTCCTGTGCGCAAATGTTTTACCATTTTAGACATGCAGTGCAGCATAGTCTGACAGTCTGACAGGCATCTGAATACATGTATCCGCTCCAAAATGTATAGCTAACAAACTAATAATCCCTGTCAAAATATAACATTTTGTAAAGGCGTGCATGGACATATGGACACTACAAGTTAGGTGCTTAATCATTTATCCATTTAAACAAGTGCTGTAACAATCATTCAGATTGAGACAATTGCAGATCTGGCTCAGTTAACCCATTAACTGCCAGAGGTATTTTCATATTTTTTTAGCCAGTGCCAGAGTTTTTCATTGGAAAAAAAAAAGTACTCAGGAGCCGAAATATAGACTTTTTAAGTTTTAAGTTAACAAGGAAGTGGATAGGAGTCTAGATCTTCAACTAATCATATCTCCTTGGTCTTTGGGTGAAATTGGAAAAAAAAAAACATTTCTTGCACACACATTCCCTGGATACCAATTCAGAACCTCTGCCCCAATTTTTTCACATGGGCCTGTTAGAGCGCCACCAGGAGGCCAATTTGTGCAAAACTTTTTTTTTAACACATTGGGTGCCAGAGGTTTATTAAAATATTATACGTTGAGTGCCTGCATTTCTTCCATCCACTTGCGTTATACGTTTCGTGCTGTGAGAAGCCCCGACGCGGAAGTGCATGTAAACAAAGCGTGCGTGCGAGACGGCGGAGGGTCCCGACTAACGCCTGGAACAATAATATTTCCAACGCGACCCTCCATTGCAGCGTGATCGCCGATCGAAAACGGCTCGTTTCCACCACGTTAAAAAGAAATGGAGATATTAAGCTTTTAGTCAAGGAGATAACATTGAAAACGCCGACGGAAGGATTTTTGACATGGAGCCAAATCCAGCCTCTTCTTCTCAGAAACTCCTTGGGTGATGTCAAAGTTTTGTTTTAGCGCCCCACGTGGGCCACTCGTATAAAAATAGAATTGGGTCAAAAACGGTCCGGACCGTTTTCGGCACTTCTCGTTTGGACCCTCAAAAACGGTCCGGACCGTTTATGGCACTCGATGTGTTAAATTACTCCTACATTTTTTTTTTTCACTTCACGTAGATCTACGCGATTGGCACGTGGCGGCTTTAAATCGGTTTGCGTAGATCTACGTGATTGGCAGTCAAATGGTTAAGACCTATACAAGCGTGTATGCATGAGAGAGGGTTTTTCGGGAGTCGGGACCCTATTGGAATCTTTTCATGGAGAGTGAGGTATCCAAACTTAGGTACAGTAGCTACGTCCTCTGGAGTTATGTGCAACCTGGGTTAAGGATAGAAACCCGACGCTCCTATGCCATACATGTGCCCAAGCACAGGTGATCTACACGTTGTGGGTTTTGGCCACCGGGACCTCAGCAGGAGATGTGGAGGTAAACCATCCCACCATCACACACCAGCCATCATCCATTAATGTTTACGCAGTGTCATCAATCACTCCATAGACGTTCAGATTATTATCTCTCATTAACGTGGTGTCACGTGAGGACGTTGGAGATGATGGGCGAGGTCATATTTTCCATGTCGGAGAAGTTGCCCTTTGGTCGTATTGCGGCTCTTCATGTCGTAAAATCAGGGGCGAGGGCGAGCATATTTAACCCATTAACTGCCAGAGGTATTTTCATATTTTTTTAGCCAGTGCCAGAGTTTTTCATTGAAAAAAAAAGTACTCAGGAGAATTACAGAACCTAAAATACAGAATTTTTAAGTTTTAAGTTAACAAGGAAGTGGATAGGAGTCTAGATCTTTGAAAAATCATATCTCCTTGGTCTTTGGGTCAAATTGGAAAAAATATATATAATTTTTTTTTTGTTCACGTAGATCTACGCGATTGGCACGTGGCGGCTTTAAATAGGTTCGCGTAGATCTACGTGATTGGCAGTGAATCAGTTAAGGGTGTGTTATTTAAATGACGATCGGTCGCAGCCACCAGATTTATCAACACACGTCCATTCTTACGCCGTTATTGACATGATACGACCGCTCGATAAATCACACGTGAGCCCCGACGTTAGATGAGTCCTGCGCTCGGATCTGCGCTGGTTTGGTTTCTACGTTCCATAGATAAATGAGGGCTAGTGGGTGTGGGCGTAAGATAAGATAAAGTTTGTTAATGCAGTTTTCCTCCATTGTTTTTGGCAACTAAATAGGATTTTAAATGTCACCAGACATCTCAGTAGGCAGAATTCTCCGATGCTCTGGATATGTGAGGCTAGTTCCAAATACGTGCAACAGTAGGCATCCCATGTACACGCACTCGCACTCACACACACGCGCACACAGCAGGAGACCGCTAATGGATGGATGGATGGATGAAAGCTGGGCTAATGGACGGATGGGAGTGCAGGTGCAGTCAGACAGACATTCCCACACATGCTTGCCGTCTCTCATTAGGTCATGACGGTAACAAGGCGGCACAAACACACACGTTTCTTTCTCTCCCGCTCACGTCCTCACACACACTTTCCACTGCGCACACGCACACACACGCACACACACACACACACACACACACACACACACACACACACACACACACACACACACACACACACACACACACACACACACACACACACACACACACACACACACACAATTTAGGAATTTAGCAGATGTCCAGAGCGACTAACAAGTGCAAAGTTACTTGCACGTTCCTCACCTCTTCATCTCCTTCCTCTTCCTCTCCAGCATCGTCCATCATCAGTCCGTTGTGTGTGTGTGTGCGTCCGTTGAGAGAGTAAACGGGTTTGGTGTAGTGACCAATGCTGGTCTGCTTGGCAACCACTGTGTTAAAGGTCCTGTGCTGCTGAGCCTGGGGGTGATAGAAACAGAAGGTTATTATAGCTTCAGTGATTTTTCATTAGTTAAGGGGATATTTCACTTTCAAAAAAACGTTGGGTCATTTTATCGTCTACTCAGGCCTTTGTGAGCCCCCCAGACAGTGTTTAAGTTGCTTGATTCAGTATTTGGATATTTGATATTCATTTTATCAGACACGCCCCCTTCCTATACAAACCCATTGTAACTCCATTTTAACCCCGTTAGATTCATCAAAAACACCTGTCCTTGGTTCTGGTAACTCATACCGCCCCCCTAATACGCGAGGGGGTCGTATTTTTTCAATTACCTTTTTCATTTATTTATTTATTTATTTATTTTTGGAAAATGAAAAAAATAAAATACAATGAAAAAATAAATTAAAATAAATTAAAATATTTATCGGAAAAACACAGCCCCCTCACGCATTAGCAGGGCAGGGTGAGTCACCAGAACCAAGGACGGGTGTTTTTGATGAATCTAACATGGTTAAAATTTACAATGGGTTTGTATAGGAAGAGGGCGTGTCTGATAAAATGAATATCAAATATCTAAATACTGAAGCAAGCAACTTAAAAACTGTCTGGGGGGCTCACAAAGGCCTGAGTAGACGATAAAATCACCAAAAGTTTTTTTGAAAGTGAAATATTCCTTTAATTTCAGTTTAGTTTTGATTCGTTTTCGAAGTGGGTTTGCTGGTTTAGTTTAAACTTTAATTTGTTGAAGAGGCTTAGTTCTGTTAGTTTTGGTATTTTATTGGAATATGTAGTCGGGGCAAGATTCAACAAGGCAAGGAAAATAGCAAAAATTCATACAAGTTCACAACGTGTGAACTTTTTGCTATTTTTGAAGATTTTTGACAAAGACTAAAACTAAAACGAACTAAAACATTTTTTTTGTGTAAATTGTAGATTATATTTTTATTTCGGCGAACTAAAATGTTTTGTTTTTTATATTCTAGTTTTAGTTATTTCATATTTTTTTGTGTAATAACCCTGATAGAAACACACACACACACACACGCACGCACACCGCACACATTTACTGCAAATGTATTGCAGTCAATGAGAGCCAGCTGGACTAGCCTACGGACAAAATCTATTTCTGAACGATTGCGTCCTTTGCCATATAATCGGTTCAGGAATATACATCACAGCAAGATTTGGTTGTCAGGCTGGCAATGATGGACAGCACATACTTTGGCACAGTCAGAAACGTACTCTGTGCTCTTTAGATACCTCAATAAAATTATACAGTGTGCACATCGAAAAGAAACACAGCAGAAAAAAATGCGTCATGGTTGTGACGCATTGTGCGCATCATGGAATGAAATGTTCCAACTGGAGTGTGTAGCAACCTGTCTCATGGCAGTCTCTCCCACTTTGTCAGAGTGTTTCCTGATGCTCTCCAGGAAGTCCTTCAGGTCGGACATGGACACCTCCTTGATCTCCTCTCTGAGTTTGGGAAGGTTCTCCGCCATGATCTGACAGAACCTGTACTGACTGACCCTGTACGGACAAGAGACACCGGAAACATCAATGCATTCACACTGGAAACACAACGGAGAATGAACAATATTTTACCCATTGTTTTAGATGAGTCTTGACCTTTTACAGACCTGTGTACATCATAAAACTAATTGTCAATGACTCTCCACATCTGCATAGGAACCCTGTAATTGTAAACCTACCTGGGGATGTAGACATTCTCCAGCTGTTCCATGGTTTTCAATGCAGCGTAATACCTAAACAGACAGAACAAAACAATGCGTGTTACATGTGAAGAAATCGCCTAACGGTGTGAAGACAGAAATGGAAAGACAACATGCTAAACCTCATGGTTTCTAATGCAAACTTCATATTTTTTACATTGTTTGTAAAACCAACCGATTTCTTCGTTGTAGAAATGTGCTAAGAACATTGCCCGTCTTTGCTTGCATTGCATTACATGCCTCCTAGTTAGATTTCCAGCTAGTTTGGACCCTTAACCACTTAAACCTTACATACTTAGTTGACCGGAGTCCCCCAGGGGTCTATACTAAACACCCTCCTTTTTTCCATCTACAGTAAATAACCAAAAATAGCCAATCTAACCACCACTGTGCCAAAAATAGCTAATCTGCTATTTTCACGAGTGTTCGCCCCCCCAGAACAGGGATTCTAGGGTTCATTTGGTTCAATTATACTGTTTTTTTTTCTGGCATTCTGAGGCATGTTTGCCAGGCATTTCTTCATCTCACTGATCGTACGTATTGTAAAAATGGTTCCATTAGTACACTCTCTCAGACTTATGGGGGTCTGTGGCCTAACGCTGGGGGCAAATGGGGGTCCTTACAACTAAAAAGTTTGAGAAACACCGCTATACATATTGTAGCCACTGATATTATTGATATCACGCCATGGATATGATGAATTCAATCCACCATTGGGCTCTAGTCGTGGCATTATCATATCAAGTTAGCATCAAGTCACACAGGGTTCAGCCAGGGGTCAACGTGCTGGGCTCCCATCATTAGACTGATGGGCAGGCTGTGGAGGGATCTAATTGGTTGGTAAATGAGTGTAAAATGTGTTGGATACACATGAACAGAAGACGGCTTCATAAAACTCTACCGGGCCAAACGTTTGTCAATGTGCATAGCTCGCCCGGGCCGGGGGTCACAAAGGCTAGCAGGTGGCATGACTTCAAACAGAACGTTGATCCGAGCAGCGGGCACATACGTGCGCTGTATGCTAAGTGCGTTGTGTGCGCTACATGTGAACTCTTCTCCCCGTTTCCCAGTAGCCGTGTTTAGGACCTGTCATTAGTGCTTAGCCCATTAAGACCTGAAGCCGTTTCTACAAATGTCTTCTAAATCCCAACAGTATTCTGAAAAAACTTAACGTTTCTATATCAGTGGCTCTCAAACTTTTTCATGTCAAGGACCCCCAAAATGATATGTATTTGGCCGCCGACCTGCATCTCAAATTATGTTGTTCCAGGGACCCCCCAGAAGCAAGGATTTGAGTAATTTTTTTTTACACATTTTCAAGATTTTTCAAAAATAGCAGATCTACAAGCTCGTAGCGCGGCACTCGGTGCCGCGCTATGAGCTTGTAGATCTGCTATTTTTGAATAGCCAAAGTGTAAAATAATGCTTTTTTAGCTCAAAAAGTGACACAGATGCGTTCCAGGTCTAAATGGGTTAGAGGAGACGCCATGCGCACCCACACACACACCTTCAAACACCAATACACTCACACACACACACACACACACACACACACACAGGGTGGCTAGCAAGGAAGGGCTAATTGCCTTCATTTGGCTGTGGGCCGTGACAGGGCTACAGTGAGGGGGCCTTGCTGTGAACAAGGGCACACTGAGGGTCAATTGTCCTTCCAGTGAATGGCCCCTTCCTTTATGGAGGCCCCGGCAGACGGTAATGAACAAGGAAGGGTCATTATTTTCCGTTCCCGAGTGAACTTGGCTCCCTCCTTTTTTTTTTTTACAGATCTACGTGTAAATACGACCCGCTGTGCCGGCCAAAGTTCACGGGGTAAAAGTGAGGTTTGACTGAACCCCAGGAAGGATGGCTCGGCGGTCGAGTTGGGGAGTTAAGTACAGTGGTGACCACAGATCTCGCCAACGAGACTACAACTGCCTCTTTTTGGGTACAGTCTACACCCTATTAACCCTTTAAGACCTGAGGCGATTCTTTACAAAAATCTAAATCCTAAAGGCGGTTACACACCGGCGAATATGCGAATATACGCAAAATTCGGACTCGTTCCGAATAATTAAAAGACGCTTTTTTCGCTTCGCGAAACTGGTGTGGAAGCTTGCATTGACTTTATAAGGTTTACAAAAAAAACGTATTATTCGCATGAAAAAATCGCCCCGGTGTGTAAGGACCTTAACAGTTTTTGAAAAAAAAAAAATTCAAGATTTTTCAAAAATAGCAGATCTACAAGCTCATAGCGCGGCACTCGGTGCCGCGCTATGAGCTTGTATATCTGCTATTTTTGAATAGCCAAAGAAATCTAAAGTGATGCGTTCCAGGTCTTCTTAATAGGTTAAAACAGGAGGACTTCATCTTTTAAGCCCTATTTTATACTTCGGCTATTCATAAAATAGCAGCTCTACAAGCTCACAAGGCGTTGCATCCAGGGCTGTATTAGCCATTGGGCCGCCAGGGCCGTGGCCCAGGGGCCCTTTGGGGGGAACTGGGCCGCGCGGCCATCGACAACTTACTAAAATGAAATGTATAGGTTAATCAAATATCAAATGTGTGGGCCCCTCCTCTGTATTTAGAGCAGTGATTCTCGCTGGGTTTGAGGCCCTGACAAGGGCTCCTGAGGCATAAAAAAAAAAAAAAAAGAATAATAAATTTTTCTTAAAAATTGGCGGCTCAAGGGCCCGTGTGGGGGTTAATTCGTCCCTGGTTGCACCGTGGGGGCTCCACTGGTCAATGCAACGACCACATAACTGCAATATCCTGGGTTCAATTCTTGGCTCATAATCAGGGGTGCACATAACTTTTTATGTCTAGTACTCAGAAGAGCACCTGGAGATGTGAGTTGGTGCGCACAAAATAAATGGTCCCGTGCCGTTTTGTCAACGGGGGGGGGGGGGGGGGGGGGGGGGGAATTCAGCACGGTGCCCACCGGACAGTTTTGTCAACGGGGGGGGGGGGGGGGGGTGCTGCACGATTTTCGCCGTTTCTTTTTCTCTCACGCCGTTTGGTGAAGCCCCCAAGGTTGGTGCCCTGTGCTGCGCTGTTTTTATCCGTCAGATTGGGACGTTCACGGTCATTTTTGCACCATTACGGTGCGTTCATCATCGGTGACGAGTGCCTCTAACAGCCGCTGCTGGCTGCGTGCACGCAGCGAGGCAATGCGAGGCGATGCGAGACACTCACACAATCACGTGCAGCATGCGTCCTCTCCCTGTCTGTGAGTGTGGCTTCAGGAAGTAAATTCCTAGCCTCGATCTCCAGGCTTTTATTTTTTAGTTTTGCTAAAAAATAAAAGCTTGGAAATTCCTGTCCCAGCTGTTGGTACGCAAAAGCGCCTCGCGTCGTCTTATGTGCCGCGCATTATTTATTTTGGGTGCGCATGCGCACCTGCGCACCAGTTATGTGCACCCCTGCTCATAATCATATCGTCTCTCTATATATCTTCCGGTCACTGTTCACTGTCCTGGCTAATCAAAATGTAGCAAGCATGTGAAAACACAGACTAGTGTCAAACAATGACAGGCAATCATGTGGAACTAGCAACACACCGAGTCTGTTATCAGACTAGTAAAACAGATTAAAACAATTATATATGTCATTTTTAGTATATGGCATTCAACTATAAGTCTTTACTTGACATGGTTTGATCCACGATTACCATTTCTGTCTGCTCATGTGATGGGTGGACAAACAATGCACCAATCTCTGAAATTGATGCCCTACCCATTCCCAAGGGATAATACAATTACAATTTAATTATAAGCGCCATGAATCCTAGTCAACCAAACGAGGAAAGTGGTTGAGTTGAGTAATTAAAGTGCATAAAACAAGTCTGTGCTACAACGTAACTAGGAAAGCAGGAAGACATCAAACCTAGCATCTAAATAACACACTGTTCCCAGCTAAATAACATACTTAACACCTCTGAACATGTAAACAACATACATCTACCTTAACCCATCAAGACCAGGAACGCATCGGTGTCACTTTAGATTTCTTTGGCTATTCAAAAATAGCAGATATACAAGCTCATAGCGCGGCACCGAGTGCCGCGCTATGAGCTTGTAGATCTGCTATTTTTGAAAAATATTTTTTTCAAAAGAATCGCCTCAGGTCTTAATGGGTTAATAAATAACATAACTAGCTTCTACAGTAGGCAGTAGAAATGTGCAGGTGCAGAGACAAAGGTAACAAGGAGTGCTAAGGGGGTGACGTGGAGTTTGAAGGGGTGAGTTTTCAGACTGCGGCAGAAGATTCGTTTGCAGATAGAACTTTTACATCCAGTTTTAGAAAAGGGTGTTTTCCATAGCACCAAAGAATGCTCGACACTCTGCTAGTGTAAATGTTACGCTAGGTTTCCAGACCAGTGCTGACATTATGGCTTTGATTACAATTGCATTGTTATCAGTGGTGGAAAGTAACTAAGTACATTCACTTAAGTACTGTAATTAAGTAACATTTTGAGGTATTTGTACTTTGCTTGAGTATTTCCAATTTCCAATACTTTTACTCCACTACATCTCAAGAGGCAAATATTGTATTTTTACTCCACTACAATTATTTGAAAACTTTAGTTACTAGTTACTTTTCAGATATAAATTATGATATTATAAAACATACATTTATGATCTACATGTGAACTTGTAGATCTGCTATTTTCAAACATTTTAGTACTTTTACTTTTGGTCCTTTAAGTACATTTTGATGCCAATACTTTTGTACTTTTACTCAAGTGAATTTTGAATTCCGGGCTTTTACTTGTAACGGAGTACTTCTACATTGCAGTATTGATACTTTTACTTAAGTAAAAAATGTGAGTACTTTTTCCACCACTGATTGTTATCAGAGTGACAACTTGAACCCTATACATACATTTTTGTAGACCTTTATTAATCCCGTAGGGGAAATACAGTTTCAGCTTCACCCAGCAGATTGCTGTGCAGATGGTCATGATGAGCGCTGTGGGGGGGGGGGAGGGGGGGTGTTATAGGATAAGTGTGTTGCTCAGGGACACTTGGACACATAGACAACCCGGTTACTTTCCGATTACCAGACGGCCTTCTCTACCAACTAAGCTATAGCCGCCCCTAAGATTTAGTTGACCGGGTTTCCCCGGAGTTCTATACTCGTTCCCCTGCTTTTTTTCCCTCTACACACCAAATATATTTGCCAAAAACAACTTGTCGCATTACGCATCACAGCTATTTTCACCGAATGTTCTCCAGGGTTTAAAGGAACGGGGACATACCGTTTGGTCTCCAGCTGCTCCTTTAGTTTACTGTACATTTCCAGAACTGCAAAGACAACAGGAAAAAGCTCATCATTATCAACAAATCAACAAACATAATATTGTATGAAACTATGAATTTTTCATGCTCTTACTTTTCAGTTGAGCTTAACCCATTAAGACCTAAAAAGCATTATTTTACACTTTGGCTATTTTTGAAAAATCGAGAACATTTGTGCAAATCTTTGAATAAATATATTTTTAAAGCAAACATGTAACTCAAATCTTTGCTTCTGGGGGTCCCTGGAACAAAATATTTTGAGATGGGGGTCCGCGGCCAAATACATATAAATTTTGGGGTCCTTGACATTAAAAAGTTTGAAAACCACTGACATAGCAACATACGTTTTCAAAAAACTGCTTTAGAACTGTTTTGTAGAATCGGAACCTCAGGCCTTAATGGGTTAAAGTGCATGAGAGAGGGTGCGAGTTCGGAAAATGAAAACATTCCCCCATCCTGTATCTCTTATGTGACTTTTAGGACAATGAAACTGGAGACATCAAAATGGAAGGAAAGATTCCAGTCCATTAAAATTGAATATTCGGGGCCAACCAGCTGCGTTGTCTCCAGCTCCGAATGGAACTGGACGTCTGGAAGTGGAACATGGAATTGGCATGATGCTAAATGCAATCCCACGGTTTGGCTTTTTCGCTTTGTCTCTCTTCGAAAATGAACTTGAAAGAAAATGACAGTTCCATTTGAACCGTCCAATCGGGTTTAACTGTCAGCCTTCACACACACAGATGAGGCGGTGGTCCTATGTCAATGGGGGGTACGAGAGTGTGTGTGTGTGTGTGTGTGTGTGTGTGTGTGTGTGTGTGTGTGTGTGTGTGTGTGTGTGTGTGTGTGTGTGTGTGTGTGTGTGTGTGTGTGTGTGTGTGTGTGTGTGTGTGTGTGTGTGCGCGCCATCTTACCAGGAATACAGAGCTGAAGCTTCTCCACAGTGGTGACCATGTTCCTCTGTTGAACCCGACAGCGAATCACCTCCTCTGTCTGAGCTGTCACCTGACCCACAGAGGAGGAGAGAGACAGGGTCAGTGTGAGAGAGAGACAGGGTCAGAGGAGGAGAGAGACAGGGTCAGAGTGAGACAGAGACAGGGTCAGAGTGAGACAGAGACAGGGTCAGAGTGAGACAGAGACAGGGTCAGAGTGAGAGTGAGAGAGAGACAGGGTCAGTGTGAGAGAGAGACAGGGTCAGAGGAGGAGAGAGACAGGGTCAGAGGAGGAGAGAGACAGGGTCAGAGTGAGAGAGAGACAGGGTCAAGAGTGAGAGTGAGACAGGGTCAGAGTGAGACAGAGACAGGGTCAGAGTGAGAGAGAGACAGGGTCAGAGTGAGACAGAGACAGGGTCAGAGTGAGAGAGAGACAGGGTCAGAGTGAGACAGAGAGAGAGAGACAGACAGAGTGAGTTAGGCAGTCAATTGTGAGAGAGACAGGGTCAGACAGAGAGAGGGACAGACAGACAGACAGACAGACCAACACCATTAACTGTCAAGGTTAAAGAACGGTCATGTCTAAATGTGAACCGCTTCAACCTGATGACCACGCACAGACTGACAGCACCACAAAAACTGTACGCTGTGTGTGTGTGTGTGTGTGTGTGTGTGTGTGTGTGTGTGTGATGGAGTTGCTCACCTCTCTCCCAGCCTCCTGCAGTCTTCTGTTAGTGTCTGTCACTTGGCCCTTTGCGGAAAAAAACAAAGACAACAAATACCATCAGTTAATGATGAAGTAATTCATCGACTGATCAATTTATTAATTGACAGAAAACTAATCAATCAAAATGTTTGTATTTGAACAATTGGCTTAGTGATGTATCATGTAAAAATGTCTGATATGTGCCAACTTCAACAAAAATATGAATACTCGTCTTCCATATTTATTATTCCATATTATAAATTAGAAGTAATGTTCTTTAATGGCTGGGTAAATGTAGAAAGATATTTCAAGATGTATGTCTGTGCTTGGAGAACTTTTGAGCATAGGGTTAGGGTTAACCCGAATAGTTTTGTAATTAATCATTTTTTTAAATTAAAATAAATGTACAAATAATAGATTAATGGTGATAACCATTAGTTGCCGTTCTGATTTGACCCCTGACCTCTTCATATCATGCTTATTTGGGTTCCAGAACAACTTGTCATCTCATACGTTCATGAAAGTTCCACAGTTCCTTCACTGTAATTTGAAGGTTTTGATTGTTGTTACAGCAGGACACAGCGATAGTGACAGGGCAACGCGGAGGTCAACTAGGCCAGTGATTCTCAACCTTTTTAAGGACCCCCAGTATGATATGATTTGTATCTCTGGGACCCCAATCTCCACAGTAAAAATGCTCAGGGTTAATTTAACTCCGAGGGGCCCAATTTTAGCGACCACGGCTATTTTACTAGTTTGTCGCCGCATTATTTGAGCACAAACACAAGCGCACGGCACTAACGAATGGTGTTAAGGCTCTGAATTAGTCTTGGGTGTTTAAAACAGAAGAAGGAAGCACTGCCTGGGTTCAGTCACAGTGGCCTTTGCAAACAGGTGCTCTTCAGTGAAACAGGTAGGTATACATAGAAGCAAAAGGGTTGTGGTGAGGCAGACTGTAGGGGAAAAGGTACAGAGGGACTCCGTCTTCAGGTGAAAAAATAAATAATGTATTGAGCAAGGCATTAGAGAATGATGACCGATGCATTTCGACACTTGGGTCTTCAACAGGGTCTGGGTGTCTTTAGGGCGTTAGATTCATTAATCCAATCAGAGGGCTCTATTCCCATTCCGCTAAAGAGAAGCTGCGTTTCAGCGAGGTCGCACTTGGTATTTTAGACAACGCATTGGAAGAGAAGCAAACCATTTTCTGCTGTGGAAAAGTTTAAGTGTGGTAGCACACTTAGCAGTAAACACATCCGAGATATCTTGACAAACAATCACTCGCTAATTCTCAGCTATGTTCTTCTTTATTTAAACCACTCTCCCTTAACTGTCCATCTCTCCAGAGGAACTGTTCACGCCAGTTGACAAAACCATCCATCCATTTCCCCATATCGTCTCTGTCGGGTGGAAACCTCATATGTCCAAAACAACAAACAACAGCAGATCTACAAGCTCAAAACGCGCCGCGTTTCGAGCCACGTTTTGAGCCACGTTTTGAGCCACGTTTTGAGCCACGTTTTGAGCCGCGTTTCGAGCTTCTGGATCTGCTACTTTTCATACTTTTGTGTGACGCTATAGTATGATCAAGTAGGGTATTCATTTACGAAAAAACACAAAAAGTTAGAATATGGAGAGAAGAGGTTTCTGCAACGAGATCTTAATTCATACATCATCTACCATCACTCTATCTATCTGCCTGGGCCCTCCCTCCCCCTTCTCCCCCCTCCCTTCATCTCTGGTTCTCTGCTCCTCCCCCTTTCTCTCTCTCTCTCTCTCTCGCTGCGACTGCTCAGCCTTGTAATCAGCTCATTGTCCATGAAGGGGCAGGGACAAAGGCGGGTAAATTCAGATTAACCAGGCAGCGGGGACTTGAACCCGCGGTCGGCACGCTGGGCCTTTCATGAGCCCTAATGGCTTATGACAGGCCCTTTCTCACAGATTCAGTGACAAACTTCTCGATTCTGGATGGGGATTTTTGAACTCTCGGCTCTTGTCAAGCGGTTGAGAGCCATGACCCAATTGACCACTGGGCCTTCCGATGACAGCCTTTCAATGGGAGCCCTCTCCACAGGAACAAGGGTGGCGACAACAAGACAATCAGTGTCTCTCCTCCGACGCCATACCAAGAAGATTATTACGCGTTACACAGACTGTTTAGAGTTGGTTTTAATCATTAGGATAATGTGTCCACACAGGACAATTTTGAAAACCACTTGAACCCTAGCATCCCAGTTCTGGGGTGAACATTGGGTGAAAATAGCGGATCTACAAGCTCAAAATACAGGCTGCGTTAATACATTTACATAAAGAGAGAGAGAGAGATTTAATGATTAAATCCTTAATGATTAAGTACCGTCATGACATGTGACTGTTCGCACCTAAGATGATGAATGAAACATTACTTTTTTGATTGCCTGAGAGGTGTCTATAAGCACGTGAGACTAGGCATTTGGGGATCCTAAAATATGCATTTTTGAGGCGAACAGCCTGTGTGTGGTCCTTGCCTCGCTGTGGGCTGTCACACTATCCTAATTTATTCAAAGTCTATAAGCTCGTTGCTTGAACAAAGGATTATTGTATCGTATTGTATCTGCTAGTATTATATTCTATGTAAATTGTTTTAGCTATTCATTTTTTTATTAAATCAGATCAAATCTTTTTTATTCATTTTAATGCACAGATAGAAGTCTAGCCCAATATAAACGTCCCTTACTTCTTTAGTGGGCAATGATGTATATCAAAAACAGATTCAATTATTCAGGTAAGTTCGGTAATGTTTTAATGACTATGGAGAAAATCCAAGGTGCATGCTCCTCTCTCCCTGGCCTTGGTTTCTGTCTTTCTACTCTCTTCTATCTAAATAAAGCAAAGAATACAAATACATAAACCAAGCATAAATCAGACATAACTCTAACCCCGACCTCTTAGTAAACCCTAATGTCTAATTGCAAAAATAAACCCAAGCTGAATCTTTTCCTAATAGTAATTCTAGATCTAAAAAATGCAGTGATATAAGAACACATTTTGTGCTAGTTTTAAATTTGAGAAACATGGAAAACACTTGCATATCGTCTAATAAAACGTATACGATATGTTTTAGAGTAAATATAAAGAATGCATTATTAAATTCAATTCCATTAAATACTATTGGTTAATTGATCCCAACTAACCTAAAACTAAATATTGCGTGCGTTCAGCTTTTTCTTACTGTGAGTGTGTGCGCCTCTACTAACCCAGCATTGACAGCATCACAAATGTTCATATTTTGCCATTGTTGGGTTTATGTCATCCTTATAATGTCAGTACCGGATCTCTGGAAAATCACATCAACCTCAACTTCAGTTTATTGTCAATTTAGTGTCAAGTTTACACCAGGTATCAAAAGAGTGGGTGAAATTCTTTTGTGCAAGCTTCCCACCAACTGCAGCTTCTTTTAAATAAATAATAAACATAAAAGTGAACTACCAGACTTTAAGATTATTTAAAGTGCAATGACACTTTGCTAGATATTTCCGGTGTAGTTACCTTGCCATAACTCCAAATATTGGTGAGATATCTTCAATAGTTACTCCGTTGATTAGAAATTGATGTTCCAAAAATAGTCTCCTCATTGAATTACATTGCATGGTGAAACAGCTTTCAAAGTTACTCTTTTTAGCACATAAATAAATGCAAACAAAGAAGATTCTGCCCATACTGTATAGAACATCACAAAACCCAGTACAGCTTTTCTTTTTTTTTTACAGAAAAATTTCAAGTTCATATTGACTTTACTGTTTGAATTAGGAAGAAGACCCCGACTGGATCCGCAGATCCAGATCAGAAGCTGCAAAAAATGCCCGTAGTGTTAGGGGGCGTTACCTACTGTACGCTAGTGACAAACAAACAGCCACGCGCAATCGTGCATTCCAATTTAAGATCAAGTGTGCTTCCTCATTCGGCACACCTGGGTAAGAGCAGATTTGGATGTTTAAGAACCATTTGGTGCACCCAGAGTTGACCTCTTATTTGTTTTCTATTAACAGAAAATTAAGAGAAAAATAAGCAAATGTAAAACAAATATAAGGGACTTTTAGCTGATTGACAGCCAATCGCGTAGATCTACGCGAACCTATTTAAAGCCGCCACGTGCCAGTCGCGTAGATCTACGTGAACTTTTTTTTATATTTATTCAATTTGACCCAAAGACCAAGGAGATATGATTTTTCGAAGATCTAGACTCCTATCAACTTCCTTGTTAACTTAAAACTTAAAAATTCTGTATCTCGGCTCCTGAGTACTTTTTTTTTTTTCAATGAAAAATCTCTGGCACTGGCCAGAAATAGCCAGAAATACTTCTGGCAGTTAATGGGTTAAGACAATGCTTCTTTCTGCATGAGGCCCAAAGTCTATTTCTCAAATTCTACTATACTTGCAAGGGCATTTGGCCCTCACAAGTAGTACAGTAATACAAGTGCGCGCACACACACACACGCACACACACGCACACACACGCACACACAGCAGGAGACTGGCAGTGCCAATGGATGGATGGATGGTTGAAAGCTGTGCTAATGGACGGATGGGAGTGCAGGTGCAGTCAGACAGAGAGACGGAATCCCACATCACATGCTCGCCGTCTCTCATTAGGTCATGATGGTAACAAGGCGGCCATTTTGGCCCTTCAGTAAAACTCTCATTACCTCCTGGAGGACAATGGCTGGGGCCACTGACCTGAATGCCCTCTTGGTTATTAATCTGAATGAACACTGCCATTCGATAATTGGGGGACTGTGTGGTTGGGTTATCAATTTGAATAATATGCTGTCCTTTAGTAATTAGACAGCTGTGTGGCTACAACGTGAACATGGCTGAGAACATGGCTTTTCTTTTGCCTGCCAACTGAATTCTTAAAGGGATACTTTGGTTGTTTTCCTGAATTCTGGTCTTTTTTTGGTTGTTGTTGCCAGGTACATACGAGGTAAAAACAAACGTCCAACATTAGCTTTTAGCTGACCACAAAACAGCCTGCTAGCATTTTCTGGTTGAAACTAATGGTTACTATCATGGTCTGGCGTGCAGCCATGGGGACCAACTGCCTTCATGGAGAAATTTGTTTTTGGTTAAATAAAAGTGCTTGAACCCAAAAAGGGGTTTAGGGTTTAACCTGGAGATTCTCCACAGAGGATTTCAATGGTCTGCCAAGCTGAAACGTCAACAACAATTAACTACTCACACACGCAGCTAGTTTATTTGACTGTGGCTGTGAAATTAGACTACTTCCCCACCGAATTAGGCAGGTGAACAGAAGAAATGTTCAATATCATTACGCAAAACAAATGTTCAAAACTTGGAAAATGCTACGTTAGCAATCAACTCCTATGACGACTCCGCCATCTTGCGATACAGAAGATTCTTTGAATCAATAATATGATTGTCGGGGGCGCCCGCTGGCCTAGCGGTCCAGGCGCATACCACATACGCTGGTAATCCAGCTTGACAGCGTGTCGCGGGTTCGATTCCCGACGACCTTTGCTGTGTGTCACCAAAAATATCTTAGTCAGTTTTGCAAATACAACACCATGCAGTGCTAGGTCCGATCTAGCTGACCAGCCTTCCAGACCTAATATCTGTGCTCTCTCTCACCATCAGTTTCTCTGCATCGGCGCGAACTTTGAGCAGTTCCGTGATGGCGTCCACGAAGCCCTGGTGATGGAAGTTGCACATCTTCTCGATCTCGCGGTCGTGGTTCCGTATCCTGGCGTCCAGCTTCTCCATGAAGCGCTTGTGGGCGTGGGGCTGGTCATCGTACACAGACCTGAGACACGGAAAGAGAGGGGAAGAGAGAGAATGTTCAATTGGACAGAGAGGGAGAGAGAGAGAGAGAGAGAGAGAGAGGGAGAGAGAAAGAATGGGAGTTCAACACAAAGATTGAACAATTTTTTTACCTACGTTTTGGATATTGACATCACATCGTCATTACAACTGAGACAAGACCGACATACAGAATCAGAATGCTTTTATGGCATGTTTGTAATGTACTGTAAGTATGTACTGTATGCATGTCCCCTCAAAAGCAGATCAATCACAGCTCATGCCTCTATGTGCATGATGTCATGCAACAGAACCTGGTCTTCCTGAAGTGCCTGATGAAATAACAGTGAAACTTAAGAAGCATGTGAAAATTGGGCTGTAGATGAAAACCTATACATGTAAAAAAAAAAGATCTTAGTTACACCACATTATTCGTGTGAAGCACTTTTGTTGTTATTGATGAAGTATTTATAAAAAATATCACTATTTGGCCAATTGAGGGGTGTAGAGCATCTCCACACTAGGGCATGCACACAAGCAGCTTTGCCACTGACACCATACTGTGATTTGTGAGGCTTCATTCACAAAATGCACACGTAGGAAGGAACTTACTATTGATAGTTCAAGATTGGACAGGGGGGCCCACATCGTTATTATTATTTATTATCATTAAACATTTTAAGCAACTTTATTACACTCTGGCAACGGCAGACCCAAGTAGCCAGTTGTTACCACTTAACATAGTACTGTTAAGAACCCTGGTATGAAGAACTGATGCTCATCCAACTACCACATAGCCACACGTGGCGCGCGCGCACACACACACACACACCTCTCTCTGTTACAGTAAGTCCTGGCTTAGCTACTGCAGGCCCAGATGGCTCTATAGATGCCAGCGTGTGTGTGTGTGTGTGTGTGTGTGTGTGTGTGTGTGTGTGTGTGTGTGTGTGTGTGTGTGTGTGTGTGTGTGTGTGTGTGTGTGTGTGTGTGTGTGCGCGCGTCAACAGTTTGAGGTTATTTAGATGTACATGCATGCACTATGTATCTTCTAAAGCCTGAATTAGATCCAAAATAGATCTACAAGCTCACCAGGTGCCGCAGCGTGACGTGGCGCGAGCTTGTAGATCTATTTTCGGGGAAGTATACAAGTGGTAACTAACACATACAACTAACTAGAGAACTAACTAGACCACAAGCTGATAACTGATCGAATGAGAAACAGTCAAACGGACCACACTGATAACTGAGAATTTACTTGGTTTCTTAGGCACTTAAGACAAAAAACATTAAGTTGAGTTCCTGGGAGCTTAAAGCTGCAATGCATAACCTTGTTTTTAGAGAATAAAACATTATTTTAACCAATGTGTATGGTAGAGCAACGTTTTAGCTCGAGACCCAAAAAAGAATTGTATGTCTCCCCGGGACCCAAACTAGTTTCATTACTTCTGAAGTATATAAAATGCATGGAATTTCTTAGATTTATAAAAATGGGTCCACGACCCAAGAGTAGAGTTTGCTAATACAAAATAACTAGTCCTACCCTGGGTAGGACCGCTAATCCGCTAATGGTTGACCAGTGGCATTACACGAAGCTCAAAAGCACATTATAACCTCTGCTCAAACAAGCTTCACATATTAGCTCAGCAGTAGACATTTTGGAGCTGCTCGCACAGGGAACCCAGGTTCAAATCCCGGGTAGGACATAGAACGGATTGCACTACAGACAGTTAACATTGACATAGCTCAGCCTGCTTAGCATTGGTTCTCCTGTCCAAAAGGTCTGTACCAAAAGGTTTCTAGCTTGTACTCTAACCTCTTAAAACGTTTAATTGGAATCCAAACTTTCCTACACGTGTCCTTATGGTTGGTCTGTACTTAATAATGGCAGTGACATGTTTTAATCAGCCCCAGTTCTTCTAGGGTGGTAAACTATAAAAGTCAGTGGGATTCTGACACTATTGACAACAACCTGTCATTCCATTCGGGCTGATGTTCTTCTGGCTCCATCTGGTGTTGA
Source organism: Gymnoscopelus braueri (assembly GCF_963280865.1). NCBI lineage: Eukaryota > Metazoa > Chordata > Actinopteri > Myctophiformes > Myctophidae > Gymnoscopelus > Gymnoscopelus braueri. Next base: position 15,630,945 of record NC_137617.1, on the reverse strand, counting down.
TTTAACGCAATAGCACCTTCATAGCTGGACACTTTCAAAAGTACATTTTATTTTGTACCGTTTGAGAAAATTGCATATTGTACTAAACTGTGAGTTTCCCTCACTTTATGAGAGATACCTGACCAATAGAGCTGATCAGAAGGCGTAATGAGTAATATCTGCGTTTACTTGGACTGGCAAACAAACTCATCATCATAATACAATGAAGTGGCCACGGGCAAAAACCTATTTACAACTCAAGACATTTAGACACATTTTCATCCAGAGTGGCTTACAAGTGCAAGATCATAGTAAATGGCAACAACCCTAGTAAAAAAAATAATAAAAAAACACCAGGGTAAATAGTCATGTAAGTAATGTGCTTCCAAGTAACTAAATAACACAAAAAGTAACAATAAATAGCCTTTCAGATGGGTTCGGACCCACTGTTCTCAAGATAAATATATAGTATGACATGAACATATACAAAGTAACTGAGCAAAAAGATAACAGTATGTCACAGAAACTAAGTTGAACTGTGTCCATGCGCTGGTGTATCAATGTGTTGTCCTATAGCGCCCCTTAGTGGAAAATATAAAGAATGACATGGAAAGATGTGGATAGTTGAACATCTAGCATTTAGCCAAATAAATGTTAATGTAATGAGAAACACTGACAATCTCAAAAAGTTTCACTGTTTACTTTTTGACAATCCATCAAACAGCGCCACCCCTCGTGCATTTCCTAGTGTACAAGGGTTGAGGCGCCAGCCAAGTGGTTAAGGCATGTACCACGTAGGCTCTGATGCCTGAAAGCGAGTCCCCGGTTTGATTCCCGGGCCCGGCGGACCTCTATTGTGTCACATGCTGACTTTCTCTCTCCGTTTCTCCACACTGTGACCATCAATAGAAACAAGAAAATCCCCCAAAAAATGAGATTCAAAATCTATAATCTATGCACTCAAAAATGCACTTTCAACATCAACATTGTTCTAGTAACGAATGTTGGCATTTATAGATTTAGATATTTAAAGATGGCTATTTCCATTTGGTCAAAGGAGAGAACACTCCTACCACACTAGTTAACACTCCAAAAGGCTGTGTGGTTGTAGATCTGCTACTTTTGCTAAAGTAACCGTTTTGGACATATGAGGTTTCCACCCGACAGATATGCTATGCACTTTGAGAATGTTCCGCAGCCGTTGATATGCAAAACTAGATCCATTTTGAATAGGGTCCATGGGAGTTCTTGATAACGGAGACCGTTATCAAACAGGGCAACTGTCCATGACCAACTGCCAGTAACGTGTGTGGGTGATTTTTTTTTACCTGTGTAAGTCAATGCGACTGCAATACAATTATGATTCTCACAGGAAATGGGGGGGGGGGGGGGGGGGTTGTCGGTATAAAGTAGCAATTGTTGAGGGTGGGGGGGGGGGGGGGGGACGTAAAAAATGGGCCTTCATAAAAAATGTCTACCGTCCGTGCTCACATTTCACCAAACACTAACTACAGGCAGACAGGCGGCACCAGGTCAGACAGACAGACAGACTAGAAATTACAGCCATAAAGTTATCAATTCTTATACTGGTCTGTTTGCTAATCAAATAAGACCTCATTGCTGTGCAAACATTATCTGTCATATATCTCAACAGTTGTCTCTAAGTACTACAGATATAACTGCATGGAAATGGACTGTTTCAGATGAACAGGTCAGGTGCAGGTCTACCTACATCTGACCTGGTAATCTGTGGTGGACAGTAACGTACATTTAATTGAGTACTTTACTAAAAAAAAATGTGCTTGAGCATTTATGTGAGACTTTCACTACATTTCAAATTAACAACTTAACTCATTCACTGCCACAATTATTGCTGGCCGCGTTTGCCCACTGCCAGAGATTTTTCATTTAAAAAAAAAAGTACTCAGGAGCCGAGATACAGAATTTTTAAGTTTTAAGTTAACAAGGAAGTGGATGGGAGTGTAGATCTTTAACAAATCATATCTCCTTGGTCTTTGGGTCAAATTTGAAAAAAAATTATTTTTTTTCAAAAAAAAAGAATTACGTTTTTTACGTCAGTGGCAGGATTGGTAAACGGGACAAATTACGTTTTTTACGTCAGTGGCAGTGAATGAGTTAAGAAGCCCTATTTAAAATATAGTGAAAATAGCCAATCTAAAGCTTGTAGATCTGCTATTTTCACTGTTATTGCTATTTTTCACAAATGTCTGGAAAATCTTTGGGGGGGAATACAGCACATAATTTTTTTAAGTATGTACTTCAGTACTTTAACTGAGCAACTTTCAGTTGAAGGTGAGTGATATTTGGCCAGGAGTATCTATTCTTTGACTCAAATACTGGGCTTGAGTACTTTGTCCACCACTGCTAGTCATTTACATACTGTAGGTAACCACAGTAAGTTGTGTGTTGAGGATACATGTAAATATTCTGATGCTACTACTAGGGATTCCACTTGTGGTTACCTGTGTATTACTTCTTCCTGATTCTTAGAAACACCAATTACCAAATAAATGGGATGTGTGATCAGGCCCATTTCTCATTACATTTAAAGGTTGCTTTTAAAGTTAAAGTAGATTGTTAATTCAAAACATAAAAACAGACGATCTACAAGCTCACATGTTGCATCACAACACGTTGTAAGCTGCAATTTTTTGAGAAAAATAAAAATGTGTTTTGGAACATTTTCACAGATAATGGCATGCCCAAAATAGAGCAAACCAGGCTCTTAAACCCCAGCATCCGTATTCTAGGGATAACTTTCTCAGAAAATGGCAGATCTACAAGCTCATAAAGCATCGCTAATCGCTATTAGAACTGCTATTGTCAGCGTAGATATGAAGTGTAGAGCCAGTGATAACAGAAAAGGCAGTAGTACAGAACCCTGAGGGACGCCGGTCAACCATATAGGGTTTATAAGTGGTTAAAGTGGTTGAAGCATTCTTATATTTTCCTTGTTTTTTACATGCCTGAATTGCTGCTCCATTTAGCTGTCAGATACAATCCAATGGAGTGAAACGCCACAATGATCAAAGTCTCATCATCCTGACTCCAGGATACGCAAATGACCTACGATTTTTTGGGTGAACTCCTCCTTTAAGCCGTTGATATGTAAAACTAAACTGCTGCTTTCACCTTCCTGATAATATGAAAGATTTCAATGAATGATATTTTGAAATCTGTCATTGAAATCTGATAATAATTTTTTAAAAAGCCACAATCAACTTCTGCCGAAATGAGACGGTTATCAAACAGTCTAAGAGCCAGTGTCATGAGTGGGAGGTTGTATTGTATTAAGTGTTGGTCATTTGCGTATCCTGGAGTGCCAAATAAAACAGTAAACCCTGCGTTCCAACCCTGCAACGGCCAGAGTCTACTGCCAGCAGTACCACAGAAGCCAAATCGCTTAAATAAACACAAAATCTTATATACACGTTCTTCCAAATAGAAGTGTGTGTGTGTGTGTGTGTGTGTGTGTGTGTGTGTACTGTAGGTCTGTCACAATTGTTATATAATCACCTAATCGCAATTATTTGAGATAATCGTAACAAAAAATGTGTATAATCGTCAATCATGTTGAAAAATGTTCATATATTTTCAAACATGTTTTAAAATTGTGGAAATAGCCGATCGACTATTTCCAAGATTCATGTTTTTTTTTTAAGTATGTTATAAAATGATGCAACTTATTTGTCATATCTGCCCTGTGCACCTTTTGTTTACGAAGCCTAAAAGCCAAACAGAAATGTATTTTTTTATGTTACAATATTCAATGACAGAAACGCAATTAAATCGCTAATGACTATATTAACGATAATTGTGTATCATTATATAATACACAATAAATTGTTACGTAAAATGTCATAATTGTCACAGCCCTGTGTGTGTGTGTGTGTGTGTGTGTGTGTGTGTGTGTGTGTCTCTGTCTGTCTCTGTGTGTGTGTGTGTGTGTGTGTGTGTGTGTGTGTGTGTGTGTGTGTGTGTGTGTGTGTGTGTGTGTGTGTGTGTGTGTTCACAGTTCACATGGATGCGGCTGAAATTAGTTTTAAGAAAACATTTACACTTTGGTAGAGGTTTGGGCTGTGTAGTTTTCTTTCCATGAACAACTGAATAAGTAATTGTAACGGTACATCACAAAACATCCGATACCACAGATCAATATTGTACAAAGTTTTCTGGCAAGTTATTAATGAATACAGTTCATATATAAGCTTATTTTATTTTCACACACACACACACACACACACACCCCCACACACACACACACACACACACACTCTTCTATTTGGCAGAAAAACTATTTAGGTATACTATATATTTAGGCCACTTGAAAAGGTAAAGTCTCAGTACTTATAATACATTGAGACAAAGTCTCTTTTGCAAGAACGCACTGGCCAAGAGGCATGAATGTTACACAAGTTCCATGCTTAAAAAAACAACAACATTCTACAGTTACGGCATCTTTAGATGTTGTCTATTTGGATACGCAAATATTTTCTGATACTGGCTCTTGGACTGTTCCCCTATTTGATAACCGTCCGATGTTGTTTTGATTAACAATGTTATTTTCGATGTTTTAATTAACTTGCCTGTCAAACTTTCAGGAAGGTGAAAGCAGCTGTTTAGTTTTACATATCAACGGCTGGGTGAAAACAAGTACTAGTAGGCTACAAGCAATATACAATTTCAGTCAACTCAGGTACACTAAAGGCCTTTGCAGACAGGATGCGATTAGTCAATCAGTTTTTACCGCATGCGAAAAGACGCACGAATTGAACTGGGTTCGATTGAAAAAAATACGCATCGCCGCATCGCAGCACGGTAAATTCGGAGCCGGTGTGCAACTGTGCATGAGGTCATTGAGAACAATGTGTTCATTTAAAAGATGATATTGTCCGTTTTTTCCCAAAGCCCTTAAGTCTGCTGTTATTTGCTGTTATAAGGAGACGTAAAGCACCTGTCCATTGTCAAAGTACAGGGGTTGGTATCCAAACGAACGCTATGAATACTGGGCTGGGTGAGGGTGAACTTTGTCACTGCAGCTCCTACAGGCTGGGGCGGCGCCCGTCAGCGCCGTAGGAGGACGGAGACGCTACATCCTCCTGGTGTGGGAGCTCCTCACTGGCAGGTGAGGTAGTAGCCAGGGTTGCCAGATCTGCTTATTATAATTTCCCCGCATCGCGACGCGTTGTGAGCTTGTAGATCGGCTATTTTCAAATAGCTGATGTATATGTTAAAGTGCTCATGTGGCCCATAGTCGCTTCTTTTGGGCTGGTTTTCCTAGACCTGGTTGCTTGTTTCTCTCACAGAATCTGGCAACACTGGTAGTGGCGTACAACAGCAGTAGCAACACAGAAATGAGTGGGGAGGATTAATTTGGCATAAGGAGTGCCAAAGTGGGGGGGGGAAGGGGGGGGTACATTCCTCTCGACGAAGTGCTGGTACCCAGGGTTGCATCTCTTTTCCACCATTGTACTGCTGCAACCCTGGCTGGCAACCAGGCCTAGGTAGGTCTACCCCCTGCCGGACCTAAGCTTCAGGTAAACGTTTTTTTTAAACTTTTTTTTTAGACTACAATTATAGGTAAACAGGTCTGATATTGGTGCGGATGGGATGACCCCATCCCTTTAACACATTGAGTGCCAGGTTTTTTGAAAAACAGGGTACAGTCAGTGCCTGGATTTTTAACCATTTTTGAACCTTTTTCAAGTAGTCACAAAATATTTTCAGTGATCACCGTCCTCACGGATCCCCTCATTACACACACAGGGGTCTCGTACAATCGGAGGAAAAAAATTAAAAACATTAGGTAATCCGTTCCATAGTTGCAGCCAGTTGAAAATAGTCGAAAATAGTCAAAAATACATTGTAAAAAAAATAAATACACAGGAGCCGAGATACAGGCTTTTGAAGTCATAAGTTAACCAGGAAGTGGATTGGAGTCTAAATCTTTGAAAAATGTTATCTCCTGGTGCTTTTTTTTATTTATTTATTCTTTTTTTCATTTTTTTTTCAAAAACGGTCCGGACCGTTTTTGGCACTCCTCGTTTGGATTATGAAAAACGGTCCGGACCGTTTTTGGCACTCAATGTGTTAAAAAAGTGGTTCACTGGCTTCCTTTCAAACAGCCCTGAAAATTCACCTTTCAGGAGGCCAAGTATCACTTCTCTCTTAGACAGGCGACACCCCCCCCCCCCTTTTTTTTCTACTCATAATAGTGTTTTATATTTGTGATGAAATTGAATGTTTGGTGCTATTTTTTATATGTTGATGAATTGAATACCTAGGACCCCAATGGAAACAAGACCGCAAGGACTTTTTTGGTGTTAACATTTTAGACAAAGTGTTTGACTGTACTCGTGCTGTTTTACATTTCTTTCTAATAAAATATTCAATCAATCAATTATTTTACCTCATGATACGTGGAGTGACATCCAACACACAAGCGCTTCCAACTATCACAAGACATCATTTCTTATGTAGTAGACTAAATAACCTTTACAATTACTTATGATATAATCACCTCATCTTGTCGGCAAGTACATTATTTTTTATATAAACTTAAGCAGTGTGTAAGTAACAGGGGAGCGCGCTTGCCCACAGCCCCACACACGTTAATACTGCCCTCCCAGTCATGATTTCTGAGGAGAATTGCTGTTTGATGCTGCATTCACACTACAGGAGACAAAACAACAGGTAGATTACAAGTCATTTTCAATGGAAACCAGTGACACGAACCTACAAAGTGAGCCCCGACACTCACGCACCCATGACTGCGTGACTCACAACAAATCACAAGTGTGGCTGGGCAGTTAAAAGATAGGGACCTAACAACTTTCCTGGGGGAAACCCTCATCATCGTTATGCCATTGGGAATTTTATGAAGCAACTGACATGTAAAACTATTTTTCAATCTGATTTGAAAAAGCTCCAATGAAATTCTGAAGAAATGAGACGGGCATGCCAGTATCATGAGTGGGAGTTCACTGTAGCTTGTGGGCATCCACATGGATATCCTACGGTTAACTGGTGGTCACAAAGACACATCTAGTAGGGACGCTGAAACCTCACCAGAATAGATATGCCACATGAGGTCTGGTGCTGTGCCGTTCCTATATGGATCCCAAGATCCACATCGTTAATTTTCTTTCTTTAATGACAGAACTAGTCAACAAGATTTCTGGATTGGCTTGTAAGCTAGCAGTGTAGTAGCGTACAATAGCAGTTGTGTGACCAAGGAATGGAATATGGTGACATATATATATATATATATGAGAGAGAGAGAGAGAGAGAGAGAGAGAGAGAGAGAGAGAGAGAGAGAGAGAGAGAGCGCATGACAGAAGGAATGGAGAAATATAAATAGTGGAACAGAAGCAGAGAGCATGATAAAGAAAGGCAAAGAGAAGCATGATGAGACACGGTCTGTCCATCTCTCTTAAACAGACCAAGCTGCCAGGCTACATAGTGTTATCCTGAAACAAGAGGAAGAGAAACAGAGGGTGAGACGGAGAGAGAGGAGGGGTACAGCAGGTGTTTCCTGTGGACTGGATAGGAAGGGAAAGACATGGCCTCTCTCTCTATCTCTCTGTCCCCCTCTCTCTTTGTGCTCTACACAGTCCTGCTACCTCTCTCTATCTCTCTCCATTTCCATAAGCTGCTACAGTACTACATCACTTATAATGCTGCATGTAGAAACAAGAAACCCAGCTTTTGTTTAGCAAATCAGGCAATGATATACAGGGGTCGGCCTTGGATGCAAAATATTCTTTAAAGGGATATTTCACTTTCAAACATGTCTGGGGCCATTTTTAACGTCTACTCGGGCTGAAGTGAAAAACGTTTTTGAAAAGACACAGCCCCTCACATATTAGAAGGACAATATCAGTCCAGGACCAAGGACAGGTGTGAATGAATATACCATGGTTGAAATGAAGTTGGAAGTTACAGTGGGTTTGTATAGGAAGGAAGGGGGCGTGTCTGATTAAATGAATGTCAAATAGCTAAATACTGAATCGAGCAACTTAAGAACTGTCTGGGGTGCTCACAAAAGCCAGAGTAGACGTTAAAATTACCCCAGAAATGTTTGAACGTGAAATATCCCTTAAAGATGTAAGGCCATTTCTTTAGGCACAAAGATGTAAATAATATAAAGCAGCAAAAGACTAGTTAAATCATGATACCTGACATTTTAAAGCCCCATTGTATGATACACAGCCTTTTAACAGACAGTTTCACGTTTGATTATTCGGACATTATTTACAAATGTCGTGTGACATGTGTGTGTGTATGCCATACACAAAGGTTCTTCTAGCAGGTGAACACTGAACCAAAGACAAACAAATATATCGGTACACTCGATATTCAAGAGATCTGAAAACAAACTCTGGTTCCTGTGTCACAACTGTAACCAAAATTCCCAAACAGCAGATTAAAACGCCAAGTGTTTTTTTCATATAGTGCATATGTTATTATTATGCACATTGTGGTAGTTAATATGCTGCACAATTCACACAACATAATGAGCCCATAAAGTATCGCAGTAAAATCATCTGAAAAGAAAGGCTGTTGACAGGATTGTTTACAGACTCACCAGGCCCAACAGTTGGGTTAAAGGAGAATTCCGGACAAATTAAGTGTTATCTTTGATGTCTCGTTACTCACCTACCGACGTAAAAAGTGGCGTTCTTTTTTTCCATAGATTCCCCTGTCGTCATTTTTTAAACCCCCTCCGTTGTCATAATGGGAGCGCGTGGGTTAGGGAAATTCGTCTATTATAACCGATGCAAAGTTATTTTTTTCTCTACTACGATTCATTGTAGAGTCTCATGATAGTCAAACATGCGCTGAAACTTCCTGCGAGGCTACCGTTAATGGCGAACGATTTAACACTGGATGCTTGTTTCTTTCCAGAACCTGGCAACTCGTGTTGCCAGGTTCTGGAAACAAAATGACGACAGGGGAATCTATGGAAAAAAAGAACGCCACTTTTTACGTCGGTAGGTGAGTAACGAGACATCAAAGATAACACTTAATTTGTCCGGAATTCTCCTTTAAGTACAAACGTACAAACGATCCACAAGCAGCGAGGCAATAGCCAAAACTGCACTAGTGTAGCCTATTTCTCAACCACTGAGAGATTGGGGGGGGGTCTAATTGGGGGGGATTTGTTATGCTATTTATCATGGAATTATCCATGTACAATGAATACACAGACCAAAGAGAAAGCAGCTCTATCAATAATATGACGGGGGGCACGGTGACGCAGTCGGTAGCGCTGTCGCCTCACAGCAAGAAGGTCCTGGGTTCGATTCCCGCCGGGGACGCTGTGGGCGCTGGGGGCGTGTCTTCTCCTCCGCGTCATCAGCGCCCATACCCTAGGTGGGGTTGGCAAAAGGGCCTACTCTGTGTGGAGTTTGCATGTTCTCCCCGTGTCTCCCAGGGTAGTTAATACCCTCACAAAAACATGTAGTAATCCTGGTCACTATACCGCCTCCCCCATGACAGCCGGGGCGCCTGATGGAGGGGAAGGGAACTGGTTGGAATAACGTGTTCCTTCCACGCGCTACGTCCTACCAGGGAAACTCCCCCCTGTCAGGTGACAAGAAGGTCAGTTGGCTCTCATGCACTGAAGGAAGCATGAGCTCGGCCCTGGCCTCCCCAGGCTGTGGGGGGCTGGTGTAGGGCTGGTGTAGCGCCCAGGATCACTTAGGAAATTGGCACCGGGTGAAATAATCATCGCGGGATAAAAATTATAAGAAAGTAAATAATGACACTGTTAATCAAATCTATGTGATCGGGGACAGCCTTAAGGCCTTTGCAGACAGGGTGCGATTTTTCGCACGGAAAAAACGGACAATATCATTTTTTAAATGAACACATTGTTCTCAATGACCTCATGCACACCGGCTCCGAATTTACCGTGTGGCGATGCGATGCGTTTTTTTTCCAATCGAACCCAGTTTGATTTGTGCGTCTTTTCGCATGCGGTAAAAACTGATTGACTAATCGCACCCTGTCTGCAAAGGCCTTTAGTGCGCTGTAGTTGCTTTTTATGCGACTCAAATTTAACTTGCACGTGTCATGGAATCTGATTGATCCGGTTTCAACAACAATAAAAAAGACTGGACCAGTAGCTGGAAAACATGACTATTTAAATGCCACGTGGAACACTACATGAGAGAGAACTTTGGCTAAGTCATGTCATTTCCCCAACAGTGGTGGCAGTGGGGTCACTGTGAAAAGAGTGCCGAGGAAACATTGAATATACTATTTAGGCGTGTTTGCCATCTGTGGTGTGGACAGACACCAGTCACTGAAGTCAAGCACAACTCGACTGTAATATTTGTCGGAGACTTCCCTGTCATATAACCAGCCAAGAGCATGTACTGCATGTATAATTGCAGACCAAAACTTCCTGGCAATGCATATACTAAAATAGCTACCAACAGACTGCACACAGCCAGGAGGAGCCAGCATCAAGACAATCTGTCACAGCCAGACATTGAAGTGTGTATAGATGGGAGATGCCTGCAGCATGACGTGAATAATGCAGAATTTATGCTCCCATTGTACGACAGTGTCGCAGCTACGAGCCGATCTACAGACTCGTAGATAGACTGATTTACACTTCGTTGTACGACAAAGTATAAATAGGGCTTACGGGCATTTGGGTCGTCTCATACATTGGGGTGGTCGCTATTCTATAATGGGAACAACAACCTCCTCAAACAATCAAAGTCCTTAGGCATCACGCTCCTAAAACAGACTCCTGCATTTTCCTTCTTGCAATCAATAAGAGAACGCACAGCTCAAGTCTGTGGTTAATAATTGACACGCTGACTTTGACATTAGCTGTATTCTCTGACAGAAGGTGAACCGTTTCAGTAGTCAAATACTAGATCTGCTCCGTGGTAGATTGATTCTCATAACCTTGACTTGGCAAACTGATAACAGTCCACATTCAGTCAGTGAAACCATAACAAGGTTTTACCAAGCCGACTATAAAAACTGCATTTGTATGTTGTTCATGTGAAAATCCACCACAAAAGAGCTCACCTGTCATGGACACTACCTTAGAGATGTTCTCAGAACAACTGTTCCTAGCAGTAAATGTGTAATAAAACAGATGTAATGGTATGTGTGACTGAGTGCTCCGAGGATTTACAGCTCCTCAACAGACAATGCCTTGTGCTACTACAAACTGCCATAGCAGGTAACAGGTTTGTCATTCTTGGTTTGTTGTGACAGACTTCTGAGTAAACCAAGTATCCCTGGGGCACACGCTTTGTAAGTTCCGGTATGTTCGCTGAAAGATGCAATAGGCTGCCCTGCGGGGCCATTTAAAAGGTGGCACTAGACTGGATGATGCATTCAGCAATGCCACTTTCTTTGACACTTGCAAGCTTGTCAAGCCATAATCGTTACATTATCAGCTTTTATACTTTGGCTATTCAAAAATAGCAGATCTACAAGCTCATAGCGCGGCACCGAGTGCCGCGCTATGAGCTTGTAGATCTGCTATTTTTTTTTTATCGTGAACATTTGTGCGAATCTTTGAATATATATATTTTTAAAGCGAACATTTGTAGCTCAAATCTTTGCTTCTGGGGGGGTCCCTGGAACAAAATATTTTGAGATGGGGGTCCGCGGCCAAATACATATCATTCAGGGGGTCCTTGACATGAAAAAGTTTGAGAACCACTGCTGTATATAGTTCAGGATAGGACAATGCAAGATGCCATTTCACTGCCAAAGAGCTGTTTGTCAACGGTGATGACACAACACTATGACTAAACATGACCCTGTGGGGAGAAGATGCTAGCGTGTCGTTTCCTCTCCAACAGCCACAACAGTGGCCTAGAAACACTCATCTACACAGTGGCTAAAATGGCTAAGATAACATTATAGCAGTGGCGTAAAGTAACTCAAGTACATTTACTCAGGTACTGTACTTAAAGGTTTAATGACATTCACTTTTACACCACATTCAAAGTCTTTGTCCTGGTCCTTCAAAAGTGTACAAAAAGTTTTAAGTGAAAATTCCATTCCAGTGATCCATGGCAGGTGTTTTTCTCTCACATTTCTAAAGCCTTTTCAACTGCAATGAAAAAAGAAATATTTGCCTGCGGGTGTCGCTGGTGAGGGATTTTGCCTGTCAATCATCGCCTTTGCTCCGCCCCCCCCAAAGGAAAGGATAGGGGAGGGGAGGGGCGAGGAGGAGAGTGGGCGGGATTAATTGACTGTGACCTCACTGTCGAAGGGCCAAGCTCAGATTACTTTTCAGCCTAATTATTCAGAAAACCCCAGACCACAGAAAATCCACTGAATGTTCTAAGTTCAGGTTTTTTGGGTGTAATTGAGGTCATACAACCCCAAATAAAACATTGAAAATAAAAAAAGTGAAAATGAATGTCATGACACCTTTAAGTACAATTTTGAGGTACCAGTTTTCAGTACTTTTACTTCTACTCCACTACATCTCAGAGGCAAATACTGTGCTTTTACTCCACGAAAACTGAAAACCCTCGCCACTAGTTACTTTGTAGATTGTGATTATTATTACAAAACACACATTAACCACAGCCCTTCAGCCCTATATACATTTCGGCCATTTGAAAATAGCCGATCTACAAGCTCACCATGCGAGGCATTGGAGCTATTTTCAAAAGATTTGTATACACATTTGAAAACTTGTGAAATGGGACATTGAGCACAATGAGTACTTTCTACTTTTGGTACATTTTGACACCAATACGTTTGTACTTTTACTCAAGTACATTTGAATTACTTGTAACAGAGTATTAAGTAAAAAATGTGAGTACTTTTCTCACCACTGAACAGTAGCTACTAGCTACCATTAGCCAGCTAATAATAACAACACAGCCCCACCCACTAATAATGATGTTGACATTTCAGTCAACAGGGTCAGCTGCTTGTTGCATCACAGCACACAGTATTAGATGTGTGTTTAATGTGTTACACGGCATAATGTCAACCATTATAGCCTTTATTATGGGCTAAAACAATGGCTAACAGTAGCTAGCTGGTCGGCTAGCTTCTTTGGGCTCAACTCTATTGGACCCTAACAATGTAGCCTGCTGGTTAGCTAGAGATGCTAACCAGTGTTGCCAGGTTTGGCGAGAGAAATAAGCAACCAGGTATATGAAACAACAAGCCCCAAAAAGAAGCGACTAAGGTATATGAAACAACAAGCCCCAAAAAGAAGCGACTAAGGGCCACAGGAGCACTTTAAACCTGTATAAACAGCTATTTTCAAGAAAATC
>NC_137617.1:15600165-15615165 GCF_963280865.1 Gymnoscopelus braueri | reverse complement strand
CAGAAGTCCCATTTCAAAAGTTCAAAATGTATAAAGAATCTTTTGAAAATAGCCGATCTACAAGCTCACAATGTGTCGCCAAAATATAGGGCTGAAGTGGTTAGTGTGTTTTGTAATAATGATCAAAATCTACAAACTAGTAACTAAAGTTTTCAAATAGTTTTAGCTGGAGTAAAAGTACAATATTTGTCTCTGAGATGTAGTGAAGTAGAAGTAAAAGTATTGAAAATTGGAAATACTCCAGTAAAGTAAAAAAAATACCTAAAAATTGTACTTAAGTACAGTACTTGAGTAAATGTACTTAGTTACTTTACACCACTGATCATAAGCAGTTCCCCTCACCCCTGAACAGGGTCATTTTGACCTCCATGCCACCTGACAAATGTATTAGAGAAATGAAAGCATATAGGCCAATGTTGTTATTTTCTCTAAATGCCAAACAAAGGATGGTTTTGTCGTTGTGTGGTTGGTCCAGTCATCCACCACTTTACAATTGACTATTTAGGCATTTAGCAGACTGGATATTAACTTATCCAGTAAGCAACGTAATCACACACATAGAATGCAGAGAGACAGTGTAGTGCCACAAGAAACTAGGATCCCAGGTAAACCAAGAACCTATAGCATCAGTCAAACAATATACTATCGAAATAACAATCTGTACATTGTCACAATAATTGATTTAAAAATACTACTGTTGGTCTATAAAGCTCTTGTGCGATTTCATGAACCACCTAGATCTTTCAGGTCAGCTGGGAAAGGTCTGCTTTGTGTCCCCAAAACCAAAAATAAACGTGGGGAAGCAGCGTTTAGTTTGTATGCACCACATATCTGGAACAAACTCCCAGAAAACTGCAGCTCTGCTGCCACTCTTATTTCTGTTAAAACCTTTCTGTTTGCCGCTGCCTTTGATGAGTTACTTTTCTCTTTTTGCTTTCTCTTCTGCACTGTAATTGTATGTGTTATTTTTTTAAGCAAAGCACATTGAATTGCCTTGTTGTTGAAATGTGCAATACAAATTACATTGCCTTGCCTTACATTGAAACTAGGACTGTTTCACTTTACTCCCAAGATATTTCAGGATACTGTATCTTGAAAACTACTGGCTGGATTGCCATGGAATGTGTTGATAACCTTCATGCTCTGCAGAACAGAAATGATTTTGGTGACCTGATGGCCTTACCTCTAGTCTAGTGCCACTCTTATGTGATATTATATATTTAAAAATCGAAATGGTGGATTGCTCCCTGGAGAATGAATCCGACTCATTTTGGTGACCACTTGACATTTACACTCTCAGGCCAAAATGTCAACATTACATACAAGATGTCTCATAATGTAATTGGCTGATTGCCATGAAATCGGCTCAGCACATTTGCTCGCCAGACGCCAGGGGAAGAACCTTTTTGTTTTTGGTGACCCCATAACCTGTTCCTGCACCACCCTCATGTCAAACACACATTTTTAGCCCCCAATTGTTTGGTCTGTTGAAATTGAAATTGAAATTTCCTTTGGCCCCATTAAAGAAAGAAAGAAAGAAAATTGTTCTCTGAGTACTCTCAATGTATCTATCTGTCTGTCTGTCTGTCTGTCTGTCTGTCTGTCTGTCTGTCTGTCTGTCTGTCTGTCTGTCTGTCTGTCTGTCTGTCTGTCTGTCTATCTATCTACTGTACCAATGTGTCTGTCTGTCTGTCTGTCTGTCTGTATGTTTGTCTGTCTGTCTGTCTATCTATCTACTGTACCAATGTATCTGTCTGTCTGTCTGTCGGTCGGTTGATCAAAAAAGTTGTCAAAATGTGTTTGTTTAGATATGTCTTACTAATACGTATCCAATGACAACATCCCATTTGGCTGCCATTGTGGTAGTATTTGCTATTTTTCTGCTTAAGGAGCAAAAACATGTAAGGACACATGGCTGTGTTTTGAAAAAGTCCCATAGTTTCCCATAGTGGGGAAAACCCTGCTATCTAAGCTTGGCACCGGATGTGGCTGTTGGCGACAATTCCACTTTACCTCCCTATTAGTGTAGCTTTTCCCCACCCCTTCTCCTCACTGTCAGTGACTTACATTATGTAAAACATGAAAGAGAAAATAGACATTTCATACCTTTTTAAATGCTTGTAATTTAACTAAAGACCCTAGCCATTGACCAGAGGAGAAGAGGCCAGGCCAGAGTGGCTTTTAGTCATGTTTACCTTTAGAGGGCAGCAAACGCACAACATTGGCCTAAGGTTCTGTTTCCCTTTAATCATTCAGGGAAGTTTGACTGTTGCATGCATCCTTTTTTCACATTAAGACATTACACTTGGTCACACATGGGCGTTTATCTGCAGAACAAACCCTTTACCAGTCCATTGGAAAGTGCCATTGAATTTGGGGGTTTAGGCACCTTCAGTGTGATAGTTGTTGAGGGAGCTGGACTGCATACTGTCCATTTCTGACCAGGCCACACATTCAAACAAAGTTTTCTATTGCAAAAGAAAGAGCAAACGTGTCAAATTCATTTTAACCACTTATTTTGCTTCTTTTTTTTACCCCGCCTATAATGACTTGCCGAAAATAGGGATACGGATAAAGTGGTTTACTGTGGTTAAAATGTCAGGACTGGCCTTTTCACCAGACCTGATGTTTTCAACAGGTCATTATCTTCCTTCTGTAATTTTACTTCCATCTTTTCAACCTCCATCTCAGGCCAAACACATTTCCTGGCTTCCCACATATCAGTCAGACTTTCATTCTTTACCCAAGATTTGTGACTTCTGACCTCCAAGATAAAAAAAAAAGGGAACCAGCACTGATTAAAACAAAATCTCTTGAATAGCGTTTAACTTACAGAAAGCAATATTTTGTACTTTGGCAATTTGAAAATAGCAGATCTACAAGCTCACAATGCTTCACTCACAATGCATTGTGTGGTTGTAGATCTGCTGTTTTCAATAACGTTTGACAAATCTTGAAAACAAAAATTAAACTTTTGATAAGAAGTGTTGATGTGGTTAAATTGTTACCATTGATTGAATTCTGCCTGAGATATTGATGTTTTAATGGAACTTGAAACTCAAAGTGTTCCGTATTGACCTCGAAACAATTATCCTATTATACTGTCTGCCGAAAGCACAGATCAAAAATAAGTGACTGTGTTACCAAAGAAGAATTGCCACATAATGTGACAGAACATTTGAAGTGGCAGCGCAGGCCTTAGCCAGCATACACAGCCACTTTCTATTTCCTGCCATTCTTCTCAGAATGGATTGGCCCATTAGGAGTGTGGATGTAGTAGTTAACGATAAACCCTCAACAAAAGCCTCGACTATGAGTTTCCTTATTATCCCCCGACAAAAACAAGAAGTGGGTCGTGATTGCATGCACACACACACACACACACGCACGCACGCACGCCGCACACACACACACACACACACACACACACACACACACCCGCACACACACACACACACACACACACACACACACACACACACACACACACACACACACACACACACACACACACACACACACACACACACACACATGCGCACAGACTCTACAAACACACAAGCACAAACCAGTGAAGGAAATGTGTCAGAGGTCTAGTAACGGCCAAGCAGATGGCTTGAGGGTTCACAATGGAGAGACGGGCGCACATTTAAATGGATAGCCAGCCAGCCAGCCTGATGGAATTTTACTTTACACACACACACACACACACACACACACACACACACACACACACACATGTTTGGAAGGGTCACCTATCAGACGGATACAGTCATTGTCAGCAGCGATAGCGTTACATCAGAGAGGAGAAAGAAAGAGGGGAAGAAGATGGAAGAGAAAACAGGAAACGAGATGAATGAAAGCTCTGGAGTCATGATGTTGTAGTTAACTCATGACCTGTGCACTCTGTGTTGCAGCTCTCTATGTTCATATATGCGTATATATACCCTGAATTGGACCCTCATTCACTGCCCTGCAAGCTCTTTCTCACTGCTTTGGGTTATTTTCAATGGAACTTATGTTAATGACAAAAATAGAATAATGTGGAACAAACCTGTGACGTTAGTCATCCGTGACATCTATGACCTGAAACCTTGCCCAAATTTGGGCAAGGTTTGAGCCTGATCAGAGCCCCAGGAAATAATGGTGTTGGGTTCGACCCCTACTGCTACTGGCTGCCTCAACTTCATGAGCTTTTGGATGAGTGGTAAATGTTTGGTCTGTGGGAGACTGGGGTTACAATCCTGGGTAGGACTAAAAGTAAACTTACAGACTGCAGCTTTAACTACTGAAAGGAAAGATGTCTGTGACAAAGGACATGACCTGGGACAGAGGTCAACGGCCATGCAGTGCCACACTGTATTACACTCAAAATGCTGAAAAACACCAGGACACTTATTATGGCATTAGTTTTGTTCAAAATCCTGAGTGCTAGTTTAACCCTGCAAGAGTAAAAATGGACCATTAGGAATTAAACTAAGGATTTTACTTGAAACTAAAACTCAGGATTTGATTCTATAGACGGCTAAAGAATGCATATCCATGGTAATTTAGGGCTCATTCTGCTCATAATGGTAATGTGAGCCCACCCTTAAGGGGAAAAGGATATATGGTACCAGACCATGGGGTTAGCGCTCTTGAACTGGTCAATTCATGCCCATTCTTCTCTGCATGTGCTCTTCCTGTCCACGCTCTGACAGCTTCCTGCCAGCTTCCTGTGTCTGTCCGAGCGAAGAAACACACTTTCAACACTCCGTTATACAACTATTGACCTCAATTGTAAATGACACTCAAAACAACGCTTCGGCTAGCAGACACAAAATAGCCCAGATGGACATCCTGAAACGTCGAGATACGTAACGGATAAAGGTTGTTCATGTCCACTGCCTCGCTATCTGCATTTCTAGTGTGTCATTCATCCCAGACAGTACATTCTAAGTCAGCAATAAACAGATTTATAGCATAGCAGAAGCTTTGCCATATTTTCTGCATATTTTCTGCTTCCATACATAGATGATGGATGGATTTTTTTACTGTACTGCTGTACTGTTTTCAAACTGCTAATAAAGTATTCAAACAATAAGAACATGGATGAATGTATTGCCCATTGTAAAGTGTTTGAATAAAAGCGCTATATAAAAGCACCATAACATTTACTAACCTGCTTTACAGTGGACAATGGCCTGGGATTCTTTGCTGTTGAGACAGGGGCAGTGGCAGCAACACCCACTGTAAACTCTTTAAGATAAAGGTATCTGGGGCTTAACATTTGTATCTAGGTCCCATTACAACAAGTCAGTGTTTCATTTCCTTGTCAGCATAAAGGATGTTTTCAGTTGGCCAACTGTGACACTGTTTACAGGGAAATGATTTGGTTTCCCAATTCTCAGAGAGGCTATAATATGATAATTTGATATAACATGATATGATATGATACAATTTGAATTGCAACAGGGCATGAAAAAAGAGGTTAGGCCTAATTTGTTTATTTCTGTCAAGATTAGGTTACTACGACTGAGAGTCTCTGTGTGTGTGCGTGTGTGTGTGTGTGTGTGTGTGTGTGTGTGTGTGCGTGCGTGTGTGTGTGCGTGTGTGTGTGTGTGTGTGTGTGTGTGTGTGTGTGTGTGTGTGTGTGTGTGTGTGTGTGTGTGTGTGTGTGTGTGTGTTTGTGTGTGTGTGTGTGTGCGTGTGCGTGTGTGTGTGTGTGTGTGTGTGCTCGTGCGCGTGCATCTGTCTATCTGCGTCGCCATGTCTATTTGCTGACTAAAAATCTATGTGCCTTAGCTTTGAAGAGTACAAAGGAAGGTGATAATTAGGAAATAATGTTCTAGAGGAGCTGATAGATGTGTTTACTTGGCTTGACCAGTTTATCTGTGGACACACTGGACAGTGATGTATGTGACTGGAGAGTCGCCAGTCTAAGTCCCAGACTAGCCGGTCAAATCTAGTGGGCAGGAAAGTAGGCGAGACACATTTGTCCTTTCCAAGACATTGGCTGTGGTGGAAAAAGTACTCAAATGTTTTACTTAAGTAAAAGTATCAATACTGCTACGTAGAAATACTCTGTTACAAGTAAAAGTCCGGAATTCAAAATTTACTTAAGTAAAAGTACAAAAGCATTGGTATCAAAATTTAAAGGAGTAGTTCACCCAAAAAAAAACATATTTTCTATCAATTACACACCCCATGAAGCCTTGAATTCATGGATCCTTTTTGTTTTTGTCGCATTCCTGAGCCAATAATTTGATGACGTGGGCTTTTGGGTGTATTACCGGATAAATTAGCATCTTTCCGCCGGTAATCAAATTATTGACTTAGGAATGCGACATGAATTCAAGGCTTCATGGGGTGTGCAATTGACAGAAAATAAGTATTTTTTGGGGTGAACTACTCCTTTAAAGTACCAAAAGTAGAAAGTACTCATTATGCAGAATGTCCCATTTCACAAGTTTTCAAATGTATTTTTGAAAATAGCAGATCTACTTGTAGATCAGCTATTTTCAAATGGCCGAAATGTATACAGAGCTGAAGTGGCCTAAGTTTTGTAATAATAATCAAAATCAACAAAGTAACAAGTATAGCCTAACTAAAGTTTATAAATAATTATAGTATTTATAGTAAAACGTACAATATTTGCCTCTGAGATGTAGTGGAGTAGAAGTAAAAGTATTGGAAACTGGAAATACTCCAGTAAAGTAAAAATGCCTCAAAATTGTACTTACAGTAAGTACAGTACTTGAGTAAATGTACTTAGTTACTTTACACCACTGGACATTGCCCTCTAATATTCCAAGTTAAAAATATTTTATATGGTAGTAGGCCTATGTATTTTGAATTAAAATTTCAAAACACTCGGGGGGAGTTCTGCATTTTAAAGGGAATATTTATCACGTTAGCCACAGACTTCAGTTACATACAATCTCCCAACAATTTAACCTAATTTTGACTTTATAAAATGAGCCCTAAGAGCTTTTTGTGTTATCCTTTTAGCACCATTGCATAAGCGTACCACCACACTATACACTATACTGTCAATAAAGTATTCAATCAATCAAAAAAAAAAAACTACTTGAGCAACCATAGGCTTTAATGCAAACACTGACTGATTTTAACCTGTAGATGGAGCCAGAGAGAGCTGGTGTGAGAGCATGTTTTATCAAACCTTTCCATGATGAACAGCCTCAGATCCACTGGTGTTCATCAACACCCCCCCCCTCCCCCCAACACAATCTCCTGCTAAAATTATACAAATAAGTCAGCATCTATAAAACATTTTCAAAGGACATTTTTGTTTTATGAGATCATACAATAGAAAAGTGCCTACAGTTTAATGATACAGTTTAATGAAGGGCTATACATGCACATCTTATTAGTCACTAAAATTGATTTACATTTAGATTTTCATTTAATTACTGAATGACTTAATATATTTTTGTAAAATGTTAACATTTTGTTGGTAATGGGAGTATTGTGTTTTTATTGGTTTCAATTATGAAGACGCATCATTAGTTTAGAGGACAATTTTTTTTTTTTTTTAAGTGATGCAACCAGGTCACCTATATTGGTTTCAAACATCTCGCATAAAGATACAATCGGACACAGCTTTTTAAAGCCCAAATCGAACCTTCCCATACATCTGTATAGTTTTATTTGAAGTGTTGATTGAACCAAAAAGATACTTGAAACACACTCAGCTGCTCAAGAATCCACTCAGACATCGGTAACTACCTCTTAGGTCAGCAAAAAAATAAAATGTTAGTTATTATTTAGGCTGACATGTTTCACTTACGTTTGTTTATCATCCATTATGGTGAGCACTACACCCTCTCTCTCTGTCTGTCACTCTCTTACTCTCATGTGTTGGGCATGTGGAGGGCTCTCCTCAGAAAGGCAAGGACCCCGAAGGGTCTAAGAGTAGCTCTCATAAGCCTCCCCCTACACACACACACGCACGCACGCACGCACGCACACACGCACACACACACACACACACACACACACACACACACACACACACACACACACACACACGCACACGCACGCACGCACACACGCGCACACACACACACACACACACACACACACACACACACACACACACACACACACACACACACACACACACACACACACACACACACACACACACTTCTGCTCAGTACACAAAACCCTCTCAGGCCCTGTCGGTTCACTCGTCTGTCTACTTTAAGTGGATACATTGTACTAAGAAGAACGAGGCATGTCAAGATGGAAGTGCACACACTTCTCCCTTCTTCTCCTCCCTGTCTGCGTCTTCATCACGGTCTGTCTGTACGTGTGTGTGTGTGTGTGTGTGTGTGTGTGTGTGTGTGTGTGTGTGTGTGTGTGTGTGTGTGTGTGTGTGTGTGTGTGTGTGTGTGTGTGTGTGTGTGTGTGTGTAGCCTACTTGCATTACTATAATTGTGAGGGCCAGATGTCCCCACACATGTAGTAGAATTTGGGAAATAGATATTTTTCCTGGTCTTCATAAGAGAAATGGTTATTTTATGGTTAAAAAACATTTGGTTTAGATTCTTAGGGGTTAGAGTGACGCCTGATTTATACTTAGTTGCGTGCATGTGTTGAAGTTCACAACGCGTCGACAACATTGTGAGCTTGTAGATCTCCTTAATTGTTGATCTGCTTTAGTGTTGGAGTTAAAAATGGCAAAAAATATAACGATTGCATTCTTAAAATTGCCGTCCTAAAATGTTGATGTCCTCACAAGTATATTAATACAACACGTACGTGTGTGAGCGTGTGTGAGTGTGAGTGTGTGTGTGTGTGCGCACGCTCGCACGTCTGTGTCTGTGTCTCCCCTGGTGAGAGTAGATGTGTACACAACAACTGCACATCTCCAACTCTGCTTCCTCAAAAGAGGAAGGTCAAGGTGGTGTCAGACCTCATTCTGATACACAAACAGGGGGAAGTTGCTCCTCAGCTCCTTGACGTACACGACTAAACCAACACAGATAAGCTTAATTTCGTCTCCGTCATTCACACCACGGCGTCGCTTGCCGAATAGAGTTCAGTCCTAAGTTGGGGCGTAAGGTCCCAGTATACGCTTTAACCTACCTAACAGCTTAAAGAAATTGACCCATGGGTCCATTTGGTTCCATTTGTACAATGTCAGAGTGAAATGAACAAAATGGTATCGAATGGGGGTCTGTGCTAATGCATATCAAAATGGGGGTCGTTGAAATCTGGAAAAAGGTTCAGAAACACTGCATTAGGCTATAGAGAGCCCTTGAACTTCTATTCCCACTGGTTTCACTTGGTCCTGTTATTGTAGAACTTGTATAAATGTATCTGGGACAACATCACATTCCACATACACACAGATTAGCTTGTGAATAGTTTTTTGTTTCTGTTTAATTTTCCTTCTCCCCAATTTAGCCATTGCCTCTGATACGCATGGAGTCACCGATAGCTTCTTTTCAACTGACAGTGAGGAGTTTCAATAGGAGCGCGTAACGCTCACAGAGGTTTACGCTATACTCAACCCACACGCCCCCCACATTTCCGAACAGGTGCCCCGGCCAACCAGTAGGAGCCACAAAGGTCAGCATCCCCTGCCAGCTTCCCACCAGCCAACACTCCCATTTGTATTGTTGGACCAGTGGTTCAACCAATACACGTTCATGTCAAGAACCCACAGATTGATATTCAGATGGGGGCCACGGACCCCCATCTGAAAATATTTTCTGCCAGACCCCCCAAAAAGAGTTTCAAATAGCAGATCAAGCTCACAAAGCGTCACATTGCAACAGATCGGTTATCTTTGAATAGCCGAAGTATAAAATAGGCTTAAAGTGGTTATACTGTTTTGTGATCATGCTATATTAGCTCATTTTGCTGGGGACCCCGGGGTCCCCACGGTCCCCACTTTGAGAATGGGTTGGAGCACCCAGAGGCACAAACATTTACTGAATTGACTCAAAAAGAACAGTACGTCTTTCTTTATGTCGTTCTAACTTTCCAAATGGCAAAACACATCCATGTTGTCATCCATGCACTTGATCAAGGAGGACTTTATATATTATACACAATAACAGTCAGTCACTTCAAATATGCCGTTGAGCTATACCTAGTCATTGTACGGTGAAATGCGGTGTGAGTACACAGTGTATTGTCTCATCTATATTTATCTGGAATCATGGTTTAGGCCTGACTCATGCTGGGGTGACAGTGTCGCTTGACACAAATAACACCTTTACATCGCATCGATACTTCTTTCGGTCGCAGTTAGGCACACAAATAACATTATTTACAATCTATTGACGCTTGTTTCAGTCAATGTTATGCTTAATTTGTAATTGGTTGCGCACCGGTGTTGTGCGCCGGAAATAGCAGATCGACAAGCTCACAACGTGCCGCAATGTGACTCGTTTTGAGCTTGTGGATCTGCTATTTCTCAGACTTTATGGGCTTTAATGTGTGACTGAAGCGCGGGCAAATAGCAGAAGACAATCTCAACACCCACATGGTTTCCTCTTCTAAAGTGAAATGTCTTGTACCTTGTTGTATGTGTGCACTATTCCCCTCTGTCATTATTGGGAAATGGGTTGAGCATTCACTTAGAATGAGGAAGTGGAAGAGAGACGTGCACGCGCGCACACACACACACACACACACACACACACACACACACACACACACACACACACACACACACACACACACACACACACACACACACACACACACACACACACACACACACACACACACACACACACACACACACACATAAAGCAGTGCACTAGTACGCCCTAACAGACAGACATGTGGTCTTCAGATAGCCTGTTGTTTTTGAACAGGAGAACATATGAACTCACTGATAGACGAATCCTCTGGGGGTCCCACTGCTGACTGCACAACTCTATGCATGGCTGACAAGAGTCCTCTACACCATGCCAGAGAGAGAGAGAGAGAGAGAGAGAGAGAGAGAGAGAGAGAGAGAGAGAGAGAGAGAGAGAGAGAGAGAGAGACATACAGACAGACAGTCTGACAGTCTGACAGTCTGACATACAGACAGACAGTCTGTCTGTCTTAAAGACAGACAGTCTGTCTGTCTTAAGGACAGACAGACAGACAGACAGACAGACAGAGAGGAGGGGGAGGGAGGAGGACAGACAGTATGTGTTTAGAGCAGTGGGTTTTAAAGCGGGGAGCTGCGAGGGGGCTCCAGTGGGGCCAATTGGAAAGGAGTGGAAAATGAAAAATAAAACAACATTGCATTGGGATGCGTCCTGAGCATGAAGAGCTGCTATTTTTTAAATCCATTTTGCAATGGGGGTGGTGGTGGGGGGGCCGCACTACCAGAGGCTATGGCGATTGGAAAGTTAAGGCCAATACATGCCACCTCTGACATCTGGGGTCGGACAGGCTTTCTGAACTCGGACAGTCAGGACATCTGGAGGTGCATGAGTTCTGACAATAAGTTCTGAGACCGGCCACCATAAGTTCTGAATGACTATTTGTAGTTAAATAACCTCTCCCGTTCTGAAGAAAAGTTCACATGTCAGAAGGAGCATGTACTAGACTGAAAGAGAAGGCTGTGGCATGTGTTAACAATAGTGAGTAGCCTATTCGTGAATTAATATAAAACATTCTTGATAAAAAAAAATCATTATTGCTAAAATCTGTATTGGCAAATTGGTTTACTTTGTAATATTTATGTTTGAATCTGAAGCTAAAAAAGTATTTTGTGATGAATTAAGGCTGTGTTTTCTGTGGAACTTTTCAAAAGGGTCTACCTGTAGTTTAAACTAATATGTGCATCAATGGCCTAATAAATCAGATAATAAGACAGTTACTGTGTAACCTATGATAAAACGTATACTGGAAACCTGTTATTTTGTTTTTAAAAAGAAATTAGGCAATACTTTTTTACCCTTTTTTCTCCCCAATTTAGTCATTATGCCAAATAATTCCTCCTCACTCTCTGTGAGTGTTGTCACTGCTGTTGTACCCTCCTGACTAACCTGCCAGTGAGGATCCCCCACCGGGAGGGCGTAGAGAGCCTCCGTCCTACTCCTCCCTCCCAACACTTCCTGCTGTCATGTGCCACCAAGGAAGGCCCGAAGGATTACATGCTGCAACGAATATCTTGACGTGAATGTATTCTCCCCCTTTCCTCTGTCCCGTCAATCCCGCTCTTACAATTTAAAATGTACAATTAATTTACAATATAGGCATTTAGCAGACGCTCTTTATCCAGAGCGACTTACAGTAAGCAAGGTAAACACATGCATCAAATGCATAGACAGTGTAGTGCCTCAAAAATCTAGGATCATAGGTGAACCAAGAACTAAGTCTAAACAGTATAATATAAAAAAATGAATTATCTATACATTGCCTGGTCAACAAATGAACCTATAGCATCTATATAACATGCAATCTAAATTAAATTATTTTAACCTTTGCATAAGACTGCATAGTCGTCAAGGCAAGGTCAAGCGCTTGTTCCACAGTTTGGGAGCCAGAAGGGAGAAGAGTCTGGGACGTGTGGAGCGTTGTCCCGGAGGCTTTAGGGAAGGTTCTGACAGCTTCCCAATCCCTGTGTTATTAGCTGATCTGAGTGAGCGGGAGGGGTTGGATCAGGCTTTGAAGACATGGGGGTGCCTTACTTTTGGTTGCTTTGTAGGGCAACATCATTGTGTTTTTTTTGTTGTTGTTATTTTTACATTTTTCTTTTGGCTTTTATGCCTTTATTGATAGGACAGTAGGCGGACAGGATATGGGGAGAGAGACGGGCAGTAGGCGGACAGGAAATGGGGAGAGAGACGGGGAGTGACATGCAGCAAAGGCCGTCGGGATCGGGACTCGAACCTGCGAGACGCCGTCAGGCTACACTGAGCCTAGGTGCTTGGACCGCTACGCCAGCAGCCCAGGCCCAGGCCCAACATCCAATGTTTTTTACTCTGTGTGGGCAGTAACTGGGAGCCATAGGGGGGAAGGTCTGTCCATCCCGCCAGGATTTCTATCTAATCAGTCTCTCTCCAAGAATTCTGTGTTCCCTCTCTCCTCATAGCCCCAGCCCCCCCTTCTTCTTCTTCTTCTCTCTCTCTATCTCTATCTTGCTCTGTGACCATGTGATACGAACCCTAAATAAAGCGGGACTGGGAGGAAGTGATAAAACAGCACTTCCTGTCTGAGATAACACTTTCCATGGGCGACAAGAATCAAATAGGAACCGTTCAGAAGTCCACTCCTGACCTAATGATCTACAAATGTAAACGCACAGCCATTCCAAATGTTTAATTCCAAATGTATAGCCTACTGTAGACATTCACCATTCAACGTGTAAAATCTACTCTAAAAAGTCAAATATTGCTATACTGTATTCTGTAACAATATCAAACAAAAAACTTTGTCTGTGCATGATTGTATGATTATTGTTTGTGTGTACCTTTTTCTGTGTAATCCAGATATACTGTAATAACAATGTTGTAACAATGTACTGATGCATTTGGGAGGTGTTCTTTTCTATTAAGTTTGTGTCATCACGACACAGCACAAAACCAAACCATGTTTTCCAAGAAAGGAACTGCCCAGCCTTATGACATATGGATTGAGTAATGAATGTGTGTGTGTGTGTGTGTGTGTGTGTGTGTGTGTGTGTGTGTGTGTGTGTGTGTGTGTGTGTGTGTGTGTGTGTGTGTGTGTGTGTGTGTGTGTGTGTGTGTGTGTGTGTGTGTGTGTGTGTGTGTGTGTGTGCGTGTGTGTGTGTGTGTGTGTGTGCGGGCGCGGGCGTTTTAATTCTAATCTGAGCAGCCAAAAGACACTTAGAAAGAAAGCATAAAAGAATGAAACAGGAACGATGACACAGATGGAGCAAGATTGAAAGATTAATGACGTGAGTGAGAGTGTGTGTGTGTGTGTGTGTGTGTGTGTGTGTGTGTGTGTGTGTGTGTGTGTGTGTGTGTGTGTGTGTGTGTGTGTGTGTGTGTGTGTGTGTGTGTGTGTGTGTGTGTGTGTGTGTGTGTGTGTGGACACCACAACTACATTTAATTGCGAACGCAGCGGAAGGAGGCGCGCCAAAGGCCACAAAAGATTTCTCAAAATTCACTGGGCAGAGAGAAGGATGATCCATACTGTTTTTGTGACCCAGTGACCTTTCCGCTAGCACCTCTCTCTCTCTCTCTCTCTCTCTCTCTCTCTCTCTCTCTCTCTCTCTCTCTCTCTCTCTCTCTCTCTCTCTCTCTCTCTCTCTCTCTCTCTCTCTCTCTCTCTCTCTCTCTCTCTCTCTGGCCCTACTCTGAAAGGCAGCCGGCGGTCCCTGTACAACCCACCTGTTGAGAAACGGGGAATTGTACATGGGGGGGATAGCTACGAACAGGTATCTGGCACACATAGATACTGGTAACGGGGTGGGGTGTCCATTTTGTGGACAGGATGAAACAAAGTTTCACTTGTTTGTTGAGTGTCCCAGGGTAGGCTGGGTTTTAGCCTTTGCGAATGGTGTAGTTCAGCAACTAGGAGATCTTTTTTTCTGTTAAGAATTGTATTTTTGGTCCAAAGTACAGCAGCAAGCCAAGACCTGTTCACTGGTAAATTTTGTGTATGGGACTGTTAAGTTGGCCACCTGGAAGACCAGGAGGAATCAGGTTCAGGGTCTGGGGTCGACTGATCCACTGTTAGTGGTAAAAGGGGGTAATGGTCCTAAGGTATGGTCCTATGGCTTTGATTATCCTACCTTTTGTTTTGTTCTTGTAAATTGAGTGCTGTGTGAATTGTTAGCAGAAAATAGGTTTTAGTAAAGTGCTTTTAAACTCAAAACATTCAAAACATGCTTTATTGGCATGGCATTCCAAAAGCAAAAGCAGAAGGCAATGTTGTCACTATGTACACAATTCAGCAACAACCAAAGCAGAACAAATAAGAACAAAGTTAAACACTATTCCTCTTCGCAATCAAACTGCTCACATTGCTCTTTTCTGTTAATGTGTAACTAGCAATATTTTGCTATTTTGCAGC
>NC_137617.1:15460165-15592665 GCF_963280865.1 Gymnoscopelus braueri | reverse complement strand
GATCCAATGTGTGTACTGTATGTGTTGTGTGTGTATGGGTGTGTGTGTAAATGGACAGATAATGGGAACTACACAAGCGTTAAGATGAAGTACAATAGATGATGTTTAGACTTCATGAGGCCATAAGTGGCTTTTTATTAACCCTGTTGGGCAAAGATAGTTAGATATTGTAAACCCACTGATAAAACCTTTTTTATAAACATGATATTTTCTTATTGTCATAAGAGGTTATCATACTGAACTCTACTTTATTTCTACCTCATCCAGTAATTCATGTTTTATATTCCCTTCTTTCTTTTAGCAGCAGCACAATGGACTATTCACTTCATTGTGTTTTACCCTTGACTATTTTTTTTTAAGTATCATTGATTTGCTTATTTTAACATTATTATATTCTCAATTTCAAAGGTTTTCTTCATTATGCTTTCTTTTTATTAAGAATTTCATGCACTAATGCTGTGACAACTGGACACCTGCATGGGCTCTAATACTGTATGTGTAGTCACACGAGTCGACTACACAAAGTCTATTATCACTTCTGTCAAAGAATGGGAAAACGTCACCGCTTGTTTCTAAATTCATTAAGGGGCATTGTGAGCTTGTAGATCTGCTACTTTTGCCAAATGTTTGCCCATTTTCCCAGAATTTTCGCTATAGGGATGCTAGGGTTTTTGTGGTTAAACTGAAATGTTTAACTCCAATCAGTTCCCCTTTAAATGATTCCTGCCATAAAAGTATGAATACATTTTTACACTCTCAGGTTTAAATTATTACTGATGATTTGACTGGTAATTAAGCACTATTAAAGTTACCATCTCTTTTTATTTTTTGATTAAAAAAACAGTAGTGTGCACTGTGGTTCTTTCCCTGACGGTACGCCCCTAAAAAGTAATTTTTCATCATCATGGGTCTTCAAAAACCTGTTTAGGTCTTCTTGCCACCCAGCAGACCAGATGAGCCACTGTTTGCTGTCCTTCAACACAAATCAGCTCACGGCCAATTTAACTCTTAGTTCCTCTGCACTGGTAGGTAGATAGACAACTAAATGGGTGTCCCGGGGGGGCAATGATACACCCCTGTTTAGCCACAGATTTATCGCTATAGTGTCCCGTGTGCATGTGTGTGTGTGTGTGTGTGTGTGTGTGTGTGTGTGTGTGTGTGTGTGTGTGTGTGTGTGTGTGTGTGTGTGTGTGTGTGTGTGTGTGTGTGTGTGTGTGTGTGTGTGTGTAGGGGCCTAATGGGGGCCCTCTGTCTATACCAAAGCTCTCACTAAAGCTCATTAATAACTAACACTGGATGTTGTGCTTACACGGATCCCTCTGTCATTCATTCATTCTCCCAGGGCTTGACTATGAGTACAGACAGCAGCAATGTATTAATACAATGTACTTTCATTAAAGCATGCATCTGCATGATGCTGGTACATAAGTAAAATCCTCAGAATTCATTGAACTCTATTGGAACTCTCAAAACTAAAGACCCACCCTTTCTCTCTGGCTTTTAGCTCAGTCTGAGGTTGACCGGTGGTTTATGCTTTGTTACTGTACGTTGTCCACTGAATGTACTTAATTTTTATCTATTTTTCGAAAAGCCAAAGTATAAAAATTGGACTTAAGTGGCTAATGTATGTTTTGTAAAGGTAATAATCTAGAACTGCAAAGTAACTGAAGTTTTCAAACAATTGTATAGTGGAGTAAAAAGTAAACTTTGCCTCTTGAGATGTAGTGGAGTAGAAGTATTGAAAATGGAAATTATAGTAAAGTATAGTAAAAGTACCTCAAAATTGTAGTTAATTGTACTCCCCCCCTCTCTCTCTCCCTCCCTCTCTCTCTCTCTGTTCACTACTACAGTAGTGGATGTGAACGGCGTTCCCTATCATTAATGTAGCAGCTCAGTAGAGGAGGGAGGCCTGGGCAGGTACAGATAATGGTGTCCATTTGGCCAAGGTCAACAGTCAACACATTCCACAGTCGTTCAATTATAACCACACATTAACTCATGTACGCCAATATACGAGCGTGTGCGTGTACACACACACGCACGCACACGCACACACGCACACGCACACACGCACACACACACACACACACACACACAGTAAAATCTGTAGCAATAATTTGGTAACTTTTGACAGTATCTGGGTCCAGACTCCAGATTTCACTGTGTATGCTGTAATCGTTAGCTAGTCATAGTTATGCTGACCTGAACTTCGGAAGTTTATTTTTAGAGGATTTTTTTTTTAATCCTTTATTTAACCAGAGAAATCGCTCTTTTCCAAGTGAGCCATGGGTCAAGAGGGCAGCCTGGGTTACCCGGCTGAATATCAGATATAAACAGTTCAAAGTACCTATGAATAATAACAAAGTCTCTCCTTAAGAATTACTGATCCATTTTTTTTTTGTATGCCCATGCTGGCTGCTCTGGATGCCCAGTATATAGTGTGTTGTGTAAATGCATACAGTACATGTCACATTTAGAGAGTGTAGATCAGACACATATCATTGCTGTCGGGCAGAAACCTCTTATCTCCATATTCTAACTTTTTGTGTTTTATCGTAAATTAACGCCCTATTTGATCATACTACAGCGTCACACAAAAGTATCAAAAGATGCAGATCCACAAGCTTTGAGCAGAGCTTCATTGCTGCTACCTTTGCCACATTTGAATTTGAAACCTGAAAAGTAACAGTTTTGGACAAATGAGGTCTCCACCCAAAAGAGACGATATGGAGTTGAAGTTAGAGTGGGTAAATATTATAAGCCATTAGACAACCAAATATGGCATGATATTGTCCATTTACATAATGGTAAAGGTGAGTACAGTAAACCTTATACTGTCTCCAAATTTGCATTCCAAAATGTGGCCACTATAACACGTATGGTAACGGCCAAGTATAAATTGTGGACAAATTAATAGATTTGACAGTGTAGTGATACAGTAAGATCCTCAGAGTTATCCATAATTGACAGTGTACAGTGTAAGAATGTAACCGAATGGACCCATTTGGTTACCTTTATCAGAATCAACCACTTAAAACCTCTATACTTAGGGTCCCTAAGGGTCAATCCTGGGCCCCCTCCTTTTTTCACTCTACACCAAATCTCTTCGCTGAAAAGAGGCGATCTACAAGCTCACAGCGCGCTGTTGCGACGCATTGTAAGCTTCCAGATCTGCTATTTTTGACGAATGTTCGCTCCAGAATAGGGACGCTAGGGTTCAAGTGCCTAAATTAACACGAGGATTTGATTGTGTAAAACCAGTGGAAAAATTGGCAGAGGCAACGATAGAGTAATAGCCTTACATGTTTGAACTGAGTGGAACAGACAGGCACTTTGGAACCAGTGGGCTATCTGTTTACATTTCACCCACCGACCGTGTGTGCTATATCTCCCAAATGTTGATTTTTCCCTGAACAATTTGTGAACCATTACACAATACAGAGAGCGAGATCAATGCACATGCTGTTGGTTTAGGAATGAGCTTGTATGTGTAAAGCCACTGAACCCGAGCCACTGACCTCCGTGACTGTCATGACTCCACTTGGATGACACTGTTCTTCGCTGTGAAATTGCTGTGAAACACAAGTAAACCAATGCTTGTACAAATAAATAAACATTAGCACTGTATTTATGTTTTTTGTCGGCACGTTTTGCAGTTCAGAGCAACGCTATTATGACATTAAACCATCTACAGTATACCAGTGGTGTCCTCACTGTCCTGGGACACCCAGGGTTCCTTGAGTCCCAATGGGCCCTTACAGGTCTGTAACTCTTGAGAGTTATGGTCCTTGGAATTATTTTTCAATGGAAAACAATGATCTACACTACAGTAACAGTATACAATTATAAGAAAGTATAATACAACATTTAAATGACAAATCATCTCTCGTATCACCCTAATGATGCATTTGTTAAAGGAAATGACACCTTCAACCATACTCTCGTCATGAACAATAAGCACTGTAAAGATATCGATCACTTATATCTATCATTCACTCTGCTGTGTCTCTGATGATCTGATGGTCTCTGCAATCATTAACCTAATCTACTTACTGAAAAACTCCCCTCGCCGTGTTTGCCTGTGAGCTAAATGATAAGCTATTTGAAGTTGAATGTGCTGATAGAGCAGCCATTGACAAGAGCCAAACTGTGTGCTAATCTGTACTTGCATGGCCAGCGTTGGATGGGAAATCCCTGTCAGTGAAGCGCTGCCAACTTGGGCAAGTGGCTCACAGTATGTTGTGTATTTGATACATGTCCTTCTATGACCAGCACACTGTAAAATCCTCAGGTTTAAAGGGACATGAAACCCTAGGCTGATTTTGTAGTTGGTTTTCCTGTTCAGGTTAAAAACTACAGCAGATTATACAGCTGCAGCTAATCAAATTAATAATGAGCGTGTTAGATTTTCATAGGTGTGTCCAGGGCCATGGGCATGCCAATGTGCAATCATGATAGACAGTACTGACACACCTCAAATCTAACACACCCATTATATTATTATATTTGATTAGCTGCAACTGTGTTGCTTACATCACTGTGTACTATAAGGCCAGTGCAAGGTAACTAAAAAGATCATCATTTTCGCTATATCCAGCAATTCCAGACGGCAGATTCGTCGACACTGGGAGGCAAACTGCAGCCATGGAATACATTGCTGTCAATGAGGGCCAGGTGGACCAGCTTTTGAACAAACACTATTTCTGAACGATTAAGACCTTTTTGAAATACTCAGTCCAGGAAAATGAAAGAAGACATATCACACATTGTTTTCTGCTGTATTGCTTTTCGATGTGAACACTGTATAATTGTATTGAGGTATAGGCCTATCTAAAGAGCACAAAGTATATATCTGAACGTGCCAAAAGTATCGCGAGAATGTCCACATTGACAGCCTGACAACCAAATCTCAGAAATAGTGTTTGTTCACAAGCTGGTCCAGCCGGCTGTCGTTGATTCCAATGTATTTCACAGAACTTCCGGATCCAGTTTTGCTTCCCATGCGTGTCAATGGTGTCTGACTGGCCCGTGGAACGACCCTATACCTCCTTCTATCATAGCCTTGGGTCAGTGTTATGCAGCCTGCCATGTTTTGACCCTGCTGTAGTTTTTTATCTTGTAGTGGAAAACAAACCTTACAAAATCAGCCTTCAGAGCTTCATGCCCCTTTAATTAATTCCATTCTGCACACTCTCTGAGTTACAGACCGGTCAGGGTCGATTATTTGATTTATTTAGCTGGGGGGACCCTCTGGAACTCCTTCAAGGACCCCTTGGGGGTCCCCAGATGCCACATTTAGAACCATCAAGCCCTAGTTCTAATGTCATTCGAATCAAAGCAAAAATATGTACTATCTCTGTTAACTGTTTTAATCAATGACATTTCGATTAAGACGACTTGAAAGGGCTTGGGTGATGTTGACTGGAGTACCCCAGGGGTCTATACTATAGGTTCCCTTATTTTTCCCTACACCAAATCTCATGTATTCAAGTTCAGGGCTCATTTTACTATTTCCCAGTCCTAAACCTTTTCCTTCACAAGCTCTGATTCACCATGCAGGAAATGCCATACTCATGGAAACAATAGCAGCCTACAGTGTGTCTGTTGAGATAGCAGACAATCGGCTATCTCAACAGATCTCAACAGACAGAATCTTTTAAAAAAATTTATGATCTACAAAATGTATGATCTACAAGCTCACAATGCCTGGCATTGTGAGCTTGTAGATCGGCTATTTTCAAATGGCCGAAATGTATAGGGCTGAGTTAATGTAGCCTATATGTTTTGTAGTAATCAAAATCTACAAAGTAACAATTAAGTAACTAACATTTTCTAATAATTGTAGTGGAGTAAAAGTAAAATATCTGCCTCTGAGATGTAGTGGAGTAGTGGAAATACCCAGTAGGCCTAAAGTAAAAAATACCTCAAAATTGTACTGAAGTAGGCTGCAGTACAGTAGGCCTACCTGAGTAAGTGTACTTAGTTACTTTACACGATCATGCAGGGCCCGAATTATACTCTATACCCTGACCTTACACCACTGATTTCATGTATTCCATACACAGCAACACGTATAGGCCTAGGGCTACACCTGCGACGGACTGCCCGTTAGTGAGTCATCGATGGCGGCATTAAACGTTGTTGCGCTGCGTGTGTGGGCCTATAAATATATACTCACCCAATAATGAATTGCTGCGACTTGGGGTCAGCTATTGCCATCTAGTTTCATATCCATTTGAAGGTTCTGGCAGAAAACTCGCATTTTGTCAAATATTTCCACTTTTCCAAGAGTTTCACATGCATTTCTGGACGTAGCCTAATTATGGGGCACGCAATAGACAGGTGCGTCAGTGTCGCAACACGTCTAGAACCAGACTACGTCGCAGTTGGTGCGGGGTAATTACATGGTAATTAATTACACCTGGCAGGCCTGGCTTAATCCAGCCCTGTTAATTGGCTAATGTTTTCTATTAATAATCTAAATACAACGTAGCCTAACTGACTAATAAATAAGCTTTTCCCAAAAAAAAATAAGTGGAGTAAAAACACATATAAGTATACATTTGTGGAGTAGAAGTATAATAAAACTAGGCTAGAAACTGGAAATATTCAAGTAAAGCTAGTATCTTAATAGGCTACAGGCCTGCTTGAGTAAATACTTTCCACCACTACTTGGAAAACATTTCAAATAACCCAAAATAAATGTAATATTGTTGTATTTAATTCACTGTTGTTCTCTCATGTCACCAGTTTTATTCCACAAACATATGCAAATGCATAAATACAGTACAAGCTACAACCTTAGAGGCAACCTAAATCAACACATTTATGTTGCAGTAAATAGGTTACCTTATCCAATATCACTCGATGCTAAATCAATTAAATGATGTATTTATTTTCAATGGCATAAAACATCCAAAACGATATACAGTAAGACCTAGTGCTGGACGGACTAATCTACACTAATTTACAGTGCGTGTCGACAGGAAAAAAGACAAATTAACAACAGACACAAAATACAGTAGTATTATATCTATGTACAAAATACGAAATACAAAGTGTTTTGAGACTAGCAACAGCCCATGGGCTCTTCAACTACCTGCCTACTAGAAAACAATAGCTGGACATTGACTCATGCTGTATATTCAGTTTACAGTGAATGAATAACAAACAAACAAACAAACAAACAAATAACAAAAAAAGTTCAGTGTTTTAAAATGTATTGTCCTCTTCCTCCCAAAGACGGATAGGCTGCAGACATATTAGCCTATATATAGCCTACCTCTTAAATTGTCCAAAATTACAATTGTAATTTTGACGCTGTCAGTTGATTAATTTCAAAGGCATTCAGTGGGTTATTTTGGTTATGTCGGGGGGAGACCTACACAGTAGGCTAAAACCCTTATGACCAATTAACTCCCATATGCGTCCATTGTCTATTTGTGTACACTCTCTAAATCAGTGGTTCTCAACCTGTGGCTCGGGAGTCGGGACCCCCAGCGGGGTCCCCACATGATTTTTTTGGGGGGTCCCCTGATGACAGTAAAGTGACAGTTTAAGGACTTTTAAGACCTTTAAAAAAAAGAGAAGGAAAGGAAAAAAAAAAGACCATTAGGCCTACTGCATCAAAAGTAAAATCAACAAATTAAAAAACTGGTCAAACAATAACATAAGAAAGAGGCAAACATTTATTTAAATAGCCGATCTACAAACTTGTAGATCAGCTATTTTCATAATATTTATGGAACCGAGTCAAACAAAATGTAATACCTCAACAACTCCTATAATTCCAAAAGCCTGGGGGGTTTCTCTACTCCCCAGTTCCAAAAATATGATCATTTTGGGGGTCGCGGCCTGAAAAGGTTGAGAACCACTGCTCTAAAATGATCACCGAGGATTTCATCTCCAAACGACGGACATAGAAGCCATGAAATAAATGTCATCTCAAAACTGTGGATTGAGCTGAAACTCGTCGTCCTCCTCTATGTCCAGCTCTCTGTCCGTGTCCTCGTGTGAGATGTCCGAGTCCATGTCTCTGTGGGACAGCGGGGAGGAGGAGTGCAGAGAGCGGCTGTGGGACACGTCAGAGACCGAGCCCTGGTGCTTCTGGTCCGGACCCTGCAGGTCTGAGGCCTCCTCGCCTTTACTCCTGCCGGCGGAGCCTCCGTCGTCCTCCACCTCCTCCTTCTTACCGGGATTCTCCTGGTCAAGACATAACGTAGAATATATATCAATGTTTTGAAGAAAGAAAAAAAAATTGACCGCGGACCCCCATCTCAAACATATTTTGTCCCAGGGACCCCCCCACCCCCCCACCCAGAAGCAAAGATTTGAATTACAAATGTTTGCTTTAAAAACATTATAAATATAGTATATCCATTGGCAGAATTTCTGTGGAAATATTTGACAAAATACGAGTTTTCTGCCGCAGAAAACTCGTATTTTGTCAAATATTTCCACTTTTCCACGAGTTTCACATACATTTCCTCCAGTGAGCATATAGGACGTATTTATGGGGCACACAATAGACAGGTGCGTCACAATGGCATATTCGTCTGGACTGGAACCAGGCTTGAAATATAATATTCAAATAAGATTCGCACACATTTTCACGATTTTTCAAAAATAGCAGATCTACAAGATATGAGCTTATATCTGCTACCTTTGAATAGCCAACGAAATCTAAAATGACACAGATGCTTTCCGGTCTTAATGGATTTTTTGTTTTCTTTTGTTTTGTTTTGTTTCTTAGTTCAGCGATGTTGTCAGTTCAGCACCGATGAGGAGGACAGCTCCCAAATCATGCAGCGATTGTGCACAATACGCACGGCTTTTATAGCAAGTTAATAATGTAAATATTACCAAATGCAAATATTGGCGTTTTCATTGGTTAGCAGGTGAATCCCAAAATACGTAGTAACAATCGTTACATTATGTAAATTTTAATCTGAGACAGTAGCCTATATGTATGTAGGTATTTGTCCCTTTTGTGTTCCAACCTTTTCCAGTCTCACCTGTTTTAGTCTTCGCCACTTGGCTCTTCGATTTTGGAACCACGTTTTAACCTACAGGACAAAACAGAAACGAATGTGTTAGCATGTGATCGTTTTTGTCTCAGACTCCACAAGCGTTAAGCATGTTCTGAATAGAACGCGTTCGCATGCAACAATAGCCTAACAATAAATTATAATAACAAGGGACGTGCACCCAAAAGGCCTTCGTGATTTTAAGTAAAAGTACTCATTGTGCAGAATGTCCCATCTCACAAATGGTTTCACAAAGGTTCAAAAATCTTTTGAAAATAGCAGATCTACAAGCTCACAATGCCTTGCATCGCAAAGCATTGTGTGAGCTTGTAGATCTGCTATTTTCAAATGGCCGAAATATAGGGCTTGAAGTGGTTAGTGTGTTAATTAAGTGTGGTAATAATAATAACAATCTATAAAGTAACTAGTAACTAAAATTCTTATATAAATAGTGGAGTAAAAGTACAATATTTTCTTCTGAGAAGTATGTACGTGAGTACATACACCACTGGATTTGAGACACAGTTTTGTTTTTAAAGAAAGCTAATCTTTTCCTCAAAATGCCATACCATACATAGGCCTGCATCATTTCCCCAAATGAACTGAAAGAAGAGTTTCAAAGCTCACCTGTCTCTCGCTCAGTTGTAACATCTTGGCCAGCCGTTTTCTCTCGGGCGGTGAAAGGTACTTCTGGGTCTCGAACTTCTTCTCCAGCTCAATAGTCTGGTCGTTGGAGAAACGAACCTGACCACCTTTTCTTTTATGCAGAGGCCGCTGGATGAATGGAGTCCACAGGAGTGGTTTTCCTTTAGTTAAAATGAAAGAAATAAATATTAAATGTATGACTATCAACATCAAATAGCGCCATACTGAATGTAGGCCTAAATCGAATAGTCTATTAGACAATCATTACAAATTAACACCCTTCCTTCACTCCTATGCGTGATGACAGTAGTTTGTTTAATTTGTTCAACATAAAGAGAGACAACCAAATCAGGTTACTGCCATCGTTAGCTCATATAGGCCTATATTCTTTATTACAAATGAATAACATGAATCTGCCTGGCTGATGGATAAGGCTTTGTGTAATAATAGCAAAGCCAAAACAAATCAAGAATGTTTTCTCCTTCTTTGCCCGTTTCCTTTCCTGTTAATGGCTCTAAAGCAAACAATAATAATGAGTGTGACAGCCTTGGCGTGCTGCGTGCATGCGATGCTTTTAAGGAAGGTCGTGACAGAGTGAAAACTATGGGCAAATATCCGCTCATGTGCTTCCTGCTGGTCTGTGGCCTGATTATAGCCGATGATTGTGGCCTTCACTTAAACAAAGTCGTTCCCTCTTCTCCACCACAAGCGGTTTAAAGGGGTTGTTCACCCCCCAAAATGACCCCCCCCCTATCAATCAATTATTCAACCCATGAAGCATTGAATTCATGGAGATTTGTGTTTTGTTTTTGTCGCGTTCCTGATTCAATAT
This sequence comes from Gymnoscopelus braueri, assembly GCF_963280865.1. Taxonomy (NCBI): domain Eukaryota; kingdom Metazoa; phylum Chordata; class Actinopteri; order Myctophiformes; family Myctophidae; genus Gymnoscopelus; species Gymnoscopelus braueri. The sequence continues at coordinate 15,582,162 of NC_137617.1, read as the reverse complement.
TCCAATATTTGATTGACTGAAATAAATGAGGCCAGGCAAAAGTATATATTTTAGTGTCATCACTGGGAGGACTACTACTGTCCAGGTTATAAGCTAATGTTTTAAATAGAGTATTGCTCTTGGCCTTAAATAAGGCTTATTTACAAGCCTGGAATCCAGACTGATTGCTATGTTCAGCGTCTTTTTTTCTCACTTTGCGAGATGAGAAAAAAGGCAAATCAGTCTGGAATCAGTCTGGATTCCAGGCTATACTTATTCAATTAATCAAATATTGGAATATTGCATTAGGAATGCGACAAAAAAACAAAAACCTCCATGAATTCAATGTTTCATGGGGTCAATGATAGAAAAAAAAGTCATTTAAAATGAAAAATAAATAAAATATACCCGTAACTTGTTATAAGCAAGTTACGGGATTGTTTCTTCAGTATGCTTGTTACAAGCATCTATACTCGATAGTGTCACTTGTCAAAAAGAGATTATTTTCGGCAAGTGATATGCGATGGAATATAAAATATTAAGGGCTAGCTGTGATTTAGAGAAATGTTAAATTCCCCTCCCGAAAGTAAACGTCTAAATTAACCTATAGCCTACAGTTCAGTTCCTGCAGATGTTCTGATCATCAAAAAAACTATTAAAAAAAACAACTATTTTTTTGGAAGATCCAAATTTGATTGACCTTAACGTTATATTATTCTAGACCGCCCTAAATTAAAAGGAAACTAGCACTATTAGGTCTATATTAAGGGGCCTATTAAAAATCCTAAACAAACATATAAAAAATAACCTGCATGGAATAGCCTACGCCTGGCTCTATCTGGGGGGCCATTAGCCATACATGTCTTGATGTGCCCGTTTGTTCGTTGTCTCTTGTCTGTGTGTCTTTGGTTTATTTTTAATAAAAGAAAGTCAGTCACATCACATCCTCGCTGGCTGCCCATGCACCAGTCAGCCAGAGGAAGTGCAACACTATGTGCAAGAACGGATCCCGGGCTATCAGAGGCCGAGTGTTTCCTGAATATGTCTGTATTGAGGATGTCGATAAAATAATCAGCAACGTGCAGCGGCCTCCCGAGGAAGCGGCTGGCCGGGGGTGGCCCGGGTTGGCCCGGGTTGGCCAGGAAAACATTTAACAGCTTCTGAAACCAGATTTACTCCTATCGAGAGGCTCACAGCTTCCTGTATGAACGGAAAAAGGGTCGACTGACTTGTTTCAGCACTGCGAATACCAAAACGCTCGCCCCAAAACACAGTCGCCCCCGGGGCAAATCCGGTGACCTCGGAACAGTTGCCACCTGGTATTTCTAAACATAACTTCAGTAAACTATGCCTAAACCCAGTGGTGTGTTCTACCGTGTTACGCTCTATACCAGCCGCATAGGCTGGAATACAAGTTTGACTGGGCCTGGCCAATGCTGTGCAGGCACATTTTTTTATTATTAATTAATTAATTAATTAATTAATTCATATTTTTGCCTTCAATTTTTTCAAAATATTAAGTCAGTTGTCTTTGAGATTGACAGGTGTCGCAATGTCACCGTTGATTCCCAAATATAAACTATAATTCAAACGACCATATAACAACATTAACAACACACTCTCTCAGCCTTTACTAATACTGTGTTGATAATCTACTGGTTCTGTGTCAACTTCTGACTTGTAGCATGTGGGGGCACACACACACACGCACACACACACACACACACACACACACACACACACACACACACACACACACACACACACACACACACACACACACACACACACTCACACTCACACTCACACTCACACACAGTCTCACACACACACGCACACGCACACGCACACGCGCACACACACGCACACACACACACACACACACACACACACACACACACACACACACACACACACACACACACACACACACACACACACACACACACACACACACACACACACACACACACACACACACACACACTGACAGACTCAACAGCTAGTCCCAAGTCACATCAACTCTGTAACTCAGGACCATTATCCATTCTCTTTTGGACTGCTTCATCTGACAGTAGGCTGGCCTATGCCTATGACTATAGTAACGGATCACACAATGGACCATTGATTTGCACGAGTCGTCTTTCAGCTAGACTGGGCAAGAGCTCCATTGACTGGGCCAAGGCCCGAGTGGCCCAACGCCCAAAAGTGGCCCAAGTGGCCCATGCATGCAGATTTTTTTGAATAAAGCATAACCCTCTACTAACCATTCATCCATTGACCATGCGCAAGCATAACCACGACTACGCCCAGGGAATGATTATCGTATGCCTTAGTTCTAACCTTATCCTCAGTAAAACAAATACACGAATACAAGAACCGCGGGGGGTGATGGGGGTGAACGTGTTTTGGGGCGAGTCTTCCGATTACCAGCGCGAACTGCTGCCTGTGCAGCAGAACAGAGAACAGTGGGGGAGGAGAGAGAGAGAGACGGTTCGGTAGACACATGCACGCACGCACACACACACACACACACACACACACACACACACACACACACACACACACACACACACACACACACACACACACACACACACACACACACACACACACACACACACACACACACACACACACACACATACACACACGCACGTCACGTGCGCGCGCACAGAACGACAATGCAGCGGTGAAATAACAAGTGATTTAGAGCCCAGTGTGTTTTAGTCACTGGCTGAGCTGGTCCTCAGATGTTCCAGAACAATGGGACGCAGGAAGACGAGTCAAGGCTGCCACGGTCACCCCCATGCAGACTGAATGGACAAGTCTGGTGTTGTTGGAACACAAGTATGTGTCTGTCACAATAAAGGCATGATCAACCACCCGTACAACTTGAAGTAGGCTTAGGAGGACCTCACTTGTCGAGACTATACTTTTTGGTAAAAAAATAAAAATAAAATAAAAAGTGGCTAAGGAGTTTCTATGCTAATAAAAAGCATGCTATAATAACAATTATGCACACATGCAAAATGCATTCAGTAAGTTATATTAACAGCTAATTAAGGGGTCATAAGCATGTGGTGAAAAATCACTGTAATCACCTCGTTTTTTATTTATTTTTTTACTCGGTAAGCATTGTAAAGTTCGCATTGTGCAAACATGATGTAGCAACAGAGCTCAGACATGCATGATGAAGCAGCACGAACACACACACACACACACACACACACACACACACACACACACACACACACACACACACAGGGCTTTTCTTCCGCATGTGACCAAGCAAGCAGTATAGAGGCTGAGAGTGAGAGTCACTCATTCTGCAAATATGGCGAAAACAGATAACGATACTGTATACTGTATATGATATGAAAGTATTTCCCCTGAAGATCTGTCAGAGTATAGTATAGCCATCCCACTAGAAACCCAGCGAACATGAGGTTGCCACAAGGCCATCAGTCGAATATGTTGTCAACATGCTTCACGTCTTCATCATTATTTGAACATTCTGCAGGTTGATTATTGATCAGGCTTTTATTATGACATTTTATGTAGAGTAGCCTAAACACCACGACTTCGTTGAAGAATGCGCATAGACAACGCATTAAGACGTTTACGCATGGACTGTTCATTTACAAAGTGAGGTACAAAAAGTTTCATTTGTATAGCCGATCTACAAGCTCACAATGCGTCGCGATACCAGCATTGTGAGCTTGTAGATCTGCTATTTGCAAAATATTTTTTTATACATTCTATATTTGGAAACTTGTGTCATGGGACATTCTGCAAAATTAGTATAATTTCCACTTTTGGTACACGTTTTTGATACCAAACTATTGTACTTTTATCAAGTACATTTTTAATTCCAGACTTTTAATTGTAACAGAGTATTTCTACATTGCAGTATTGATACTTTTACTTAAGTAAAACATAAACATGTGAGTACTTTTTCCACCATTAGCAAATACACAAATCAGCAATAGCTCCGTCGGAGTCCAGTCAACAGTTACACACGCACTAGGATTATTGTGCCATATAACTTACCGAGAGGGTCGTGCCTGAGCAGTGCGTGCGCGTACTCCCCCATGGACCTGTGGTGATGGAACGGGTAGATGGAGGTCGCGAAGGCTCCCGCGGAGGCGTAGCTGGCCGTCAAGGCCGCGGCCGCCGCGGCTTGGTGGTGGTGATGGTGATGGTGTGACAGGGTCGGGTGGATGGGCGTGGGTTCGTAGATGTGCGTGCGGTACGGAGAGGGCGCGATCAGACTCGTGAACGACGAGTTGGGAGACGGCAGCAGGGTCGGCGTGGCGCCGGGGACCACCTGATGATGATGATGATGTGTTGAAGAGATGGAGGATGAGGAGGACGAGGAGGAGGACGAGGAGGAGGTGGGAGAAGGAGAAGGAGTCGTCGCCCCGTTCCTGCCGAGGATGTCGTCGATATAGAACGGGGTCGGGTCGCGGTGACTGGGCTGGAGGGGAGTCGGTGCGTAAAAAGGAACGCTCATGATCGTCGGGGACGCCGCTGAGCCGCTGTGGTGATGGAACTGCATGGTCTTCTGATCTTCTACAGAAGATGAGACAATCCAGTGCCACCGTTTGGCTGTGACTCCCTATATATCTTCTCTCTTTCTAGGCTGATGTTTTGTTTAAAAGGCTGGTTTGTCCACAGACAGTATAGGTGTAGGCTATAGCCTATTTCAGTATAGACCAGCGAAGAACCCTTTGCCAAAAAACTCCAAAAAGTGCTGGTAGAGTATTCTACAGGAGGACACTATAGGCTATAACTTCCACAGTAGACGTCCTCTTCAGAGCTGCCTTTATTCTATCCGCAAAATACGTGAAACTATACCAGCAGACAAGGTTAGTGTGAGTGTGTTTGTTTGTGTGCGTGCGTGCAGTTAGTAGGCAGGCTACCCATCGGAGTGGCACTCACCAGGCAGGGTCTAGTGGTGAGTATAACAAACGGTTTGGGGCCGTTGCCTCATATCTGAGCTGCATGTGGAGGAGGAGGAGATAACGGGACGGCAGACTTCCTGCAGGTGGCCAGAGGCCAGTTCTGATTGGCTCACAGCTTGACTGGACTCCCACGGTGTGAGTTCTTTTTTATTACTAGGTTTTTTACCTGGACAGCCAAGCACAGGTCTTCTCCTCATGATCATCATCATTAATGTTATTAGGCTTATTATTTAACTCTGAGCTTAACACTGTTTATTATTATTATTATTATTATCATAATTATTATTAGGCCTGTTATTATTAGTATTCTTATTATTAGCATAATACTGACTACTACTACTACTACTACCAATAATAATAACAGGCTATTATTCGGCTATTGTTAGGCTATTATTATTGTTGTTGTTGTTGTTGTTATTATTATTATTATTATTATTATTATTATTATTATTATTATTATTATTATTTGTAGTAGTAGTAGTATTAGTATTAGTATTAGTATTAGTATTATTAATAGCATAATACTATTAATGATAATAATAATAATTATTATTATTATTATTACAACAGGCTATTATTAGGCTATTATTAGTTATTATTATTGTTGTTGTTGTTGTTGTTGTTGTTGTTGTTATTGTTATTATAGAACAGACACGTGACGTCTCTAGAAGGATGTCTACCATGCCTAGACAGATAGCCTATCACGATGTGACGTTTAGGGTTTTCTACGCATGGCTACAAATCGTTGTAGATTTGCCTAGTCACACACAGTGTGAATGTTATCTGTAACGATGCAGCTTACAATACAATTAATCACAATGGACACCTGCGCAAACATCTGTACTACTAACGGTATAGAGTGTTGAGTGATTAACTCATGATTTGAATGAATGCTGGAGGAGGCTTTCTTGTGAAGCGTCCTCCATCAGTAGGCCTGTTATCGTGATGATAATAACGCTATAAACTTTAGTCACTCTAATGGCTCACTAAGTTGGATCATTATGCGCCCATATCGTTTCCCCAGATTGGTTAAACAGTAACGAATGACTTCTCTGTTTCAATGTTATCAAGCATCGCTAAAAACCGTCCCGCTGTCTCCAATTCAAATGACACACACATGCATGCAAAGTCAAATCCTCAGTGTTCGTTTGACATAGATTGAAGGATCCATTTGGATACATTTGTAGTGAGTTTACAAATGAAATCGATAACTAGCCTATTGGCTAATAATAATTATTATTATATTGTGGAGGTAGATAGATCATAGGCTAAATCTAAATGTATTTGACCGCAGAACACCATCTGAAATGTTTTTTCTAGAGTCTTGAGACCCCTGTGAGAGAAGATCATTGTGTTATTTGTTTTCAAGGCCCATTCCAAATTGTTCACAATGTTTCACATTTAAAAAAAAATAGCGGATCTACAAGCTCACCACTTTGCATCATTGGGTGGCGATGAGCTTGTAAATAGGCAGTTTTCGAATAGGGTATAGCCTATTAAAGGTTAAACTGATTTGACCCCTGGAGCCCCATCAAGGACCACTGGGTCCCCGGACCACACTTTGAGAACCACTGTTTCTTACAACTGGCCTATGAAGGGTTTCAATTAGACCTTATACCCTACGGTTCAACGGTTCGATCTCGTGCGTCTCAGAAGTGTCATCACTCATAACCTTTTCAGGCCGCGGCCCCCTAAAATAATCATATTTGAACTGGGGACCCTCCACCCTGACAAGCACTTGGAATGTAGGAGTTGAGGCATTAGGCTACATTTAGTTTGACTCGATTCCAGATAAATGTTGTGAAAATAATTGTTGCCTCTTTCTTATATTATTTGACAATTTGGCCAATGTTTGACCACTTTTTATGGTATAGTTTGTTGATTACTTTTGATGCAGTAATGTTTTTTTTTCCCTTCTTCCTTCAGCCTTAAAAGTCCTTGAATTGTTACTTTACTGTCATCTAGGGACCCCCCCAGAATCATGTGGGGACCCCCCCTGGGGGTCCTGACCCACAGGTTGAGAACCAATCCCCCAACTGACAACTTTCTAACGATTAGATGTAGATAAATGGACACAGAGAGCAAACAGGAGGATATGATTGAGGAACCTTGAAGACGCATCGCTCAACATCAAAGACAATCAACTAAATGGCTAATATTTGAATTGGGACAATCATTGCAGGTCATTGATCCGCCCCGCCCCTCCGTGGCGTCAGACTCCTGTCCAGAAGCATGTTGATGACTGGACAGAGGAGAGCTTTGGTCACTGTTCTGGCGCCGGATAGACCCAAAGCAAACACAAATAACCTTTTAATACTCATAAAACACCTTTTAGAAATAATGCATTGGATGGGAATCATATCGCCACCCTGCTTGACAGTGATGCTTGTGAGCTATAGAGCGGCTAGTTTCAATGTATAAAATAAAAGTGGTAAAGTGGTTTTAAAATGTAATAATTTATATCTGCAACGTAAATTAACTAAACTATTCAAATTGTAGTCGAGTAAAAGTACAATATTTGCCTCCAGATGTAGGAGTTGGAGTAGAAGTAAAAGTATTGAAAATTGGAAATACTCCAAAAGTAAAAAAACACCTCAACATTGTTCTTAAGTACAGTACTTGAGTAAATGTAGCCTACTTAGTTACTTTACACTAAGACAATATCTTGAAAAAGCAATAGGCCATTAGGCCTACGCAGGCTTTTTAATATGAGAGCTCGCTTCTGTTGAGAGATTGGTCACCAGTTGGGCTCATTGGACGATGGAGCAAATCCTCTGTGGATTTATGCAACTCAGAGAAGAACAAACAAGGCAGATTTATTTTAATGTGTAAGAGCTTAACATCGGACCCATTATGAAACATTCTGATCAAACAAAAAGTAGACTATGTGTAATTGACCAATCAGACTCAGTGGCGTGGCGCACCCACCATAGAGGCAGGGCAGGCGGCCGCCTGCCCAACTAAAATCTAGCCTCCCCTAGAAAATAAAGTAAAAGACTGAAAAACAGTCAGTGAAAAAAATCCAAAGAGAATAGTGGCCGTCGGACCTCCTCGTCCATTCACGCGGGCAGGCAGCCAATCACTACCGTATCCATTCAGCAGAGCGACGTCGCCTATAGTGATGCAAATGTATGCCTTTATCTTCATGGGGTGGCAGGAGTGCCAGGTGTGGGGGTCTGGGCCATCACCTGTACTCACCTGGCATAAAAGGGGCTCTGAGTCTGAGAGCAGCTTGAGCCATTAAACTACAACATGAAGAGACCACCGTTGGATAATTGATTGATTGATTATACTTGCATATTGTTTTTATTAATGTTTTTCAGTTTTGTAGTCAGTGTAGTGTTGTTGTTAACTTGTTTCCCCCAAGATTCCCCCCCGACATTTTCCCCGAGTACACCCCCCCCCCCTTCGGAGGAGGGGGGGGAGGGGTAAAGAAAAGAATCTCGCCTGCCCTAAATGTAATTTCTGGGAACGCCACTGATTTATTGACCAATCATTTTGACGTACACAAAGCCTTGTTCGAGTAATATATAAAATGACCGGGACATGATCATAATTCAAACTTCTAAATTCTCTTACAGACACAAAAGTACGGTGGTAATATTTCTAATATTTAGAATGTCAATTTTAAAAGGTAAAACAAAAAAAATCTTGAGGGAAACCCCAATAAAACATCTAAAAATTAATCAGATCGTGAACCACAGCATGCAGTGTTGTTCACTCACTGATATTTCAAAAGATAATTTACAATTATAGGGCAATAAATGGTATTAGGAACCAATGTCTCTCAAATCATGCTAATCATTTAAATCCTCCACGCACAAAAATCAAGAAGTTAGGAGAGAGGAATTGGTGCAATCAAGTTCCATATCCATGTCAAAATCAATGACAGATCACTATTGTGGTTACATGAGGAACCTATAAAAAAAACTATTGAAGATCAGAAAGTAACTTGTGAAAACATGCCAATCCAAAACCAAGCAAATACACAGTAACAAGAAAAAAGAAAAAACAGATTGGACAAATGTAACCAAATGGCTCCATTTTGTATATTTATATACACTTACAGCAATGTTCAGTCCTTTGATGTTGATTGCCTCTATGGGACTTGGAAAGATTGGTTCACAATAGCATCAGTTTTGTAAAACAAAACCTCCCTTTTTAATATAATGACTTCCTGCAGGTGGCAGAACCTTCCTGTCTGGAATACATGTACAGGCAGATCAAAATGCACAGTAACTGTAAATGTAGGCCTACTCAATTTCCCTGTCTGCCAATGAAATGGTCCAAAGCAGTGGTTCTCAACCAGTGGTCCGGGGACCACCAGTGTCGTGGTCGTTCCAGGTGGTCCAGGCAGCTAAATGATGGAGAGTTGGTAACCAAATGGACAGATCTTTAATTGAGAGTGTCAAATGAAACCAAATGTAGGCCTACCCTTACGGGTCCATTTGGTTTCATTTTACGCTCTCAAAAGTTCAATTATTGTTAAACATCTGCATTACTTAATTAAGAATCGATCAACGTTTGCCTGTTATACAGCATGGAATTGTGGACAAATTCATATCCAACGATAACAAAATATTCTAAGTCTTAGATCTAAGAGTCTAAATCTCATCAAACGGTGGTCCGTGGCTCAAATGCCCAATAAATAATGGACCATGATATGAAAAAGGTTGAAAACCACTGGTCCAAAGCACAGCAGTAAAACTTTGAAAGGTCCTTTTTCCTCTGCCAAGGTTGTGTAGAGCTCCCCCTGGTGGGGAAGTTTGTGTCTGTCTCTGAAATAAGTTGGATTTACAAAGACTGGATATTTTCTTTGTACTTTGCAGACAATTAGATAATCATATGACTATCCAAACAAAGACACAAGGACTATCTTTTATTTTTGTTCAGTAAAGCTGCTTTCTAACAGACATTGAGCAAACTTAAAAAGCACATTTTATATCAAGTAAAGCTCAAAGGCCCCTTACTAGCTGCAATGATCCAGCATAAAATCCTGAATGTTAATTTAAGTCTGAGAGTAGAAATGGTACCAAATGGATTTGACTGTTTACATAATATTCATGTTAAGCACCAGTGGACAAGACTGCTGGCTGTATGTCACGCTAACTCTATATTAAAGAGAAACCACCTAAACCAATCCAGTTATCTGGCCTGTTTCTAGCTAGATACTCTTGTCAAAAACTCTCATTAATGATTGAATCAGTCATGATCTGTTTCAGGACTGTGTGAAACTTCTTAATGAAACCTCTCCACTTAATTACACTACAGTAGCTCTCATAAATGACAAAGAATGGTGGTGTGGCACTAAACCCATAGTTTGGTAACGCTTTAGAATAATCATCTCTTAGAATATATCATTCACAAACTGTTAGTCAAGTCAATGAGTTGTTAATGACTTGTTAAATGTTTGATAATTGGTTAATGATGGCTAATAAATAGTTAACAGATCATGAACAAGAATACATAAAAAATAACAAAATCTATCAGCTTGATGGTATTTGATAGTGTTCCAGTTCCAATTTTGTTTTTGTTTCATCAATTATTTCTCTAGTTTATCTTGAATCCATTATCTCTCCTGATTGTCAAAAATTGGCACCCTGATCTGAAAAAAAAAAATGAGCTGGAGAAATGGGAGAACCCTGTTTCACTTATTTGAACAACAATTCACTTATGTCTCCTTTAAAAAGTAACAGATAATATTTTGATGCTATCATCTGTACATGTTGTCTGTTGTCTCTCTTTGCCAATGGAGAGAGGTATTTGCAACTATGTCTGTATATATGGCTACACATCAGTGTCCAATTTGTTGTGCCATCTGCTTCAATTAACTTTAACAATGTCAACCAGTTGGTGTTGCGTACATGCAGCAAGTAAGAAAAAGAATCTTTGTCAGGCCTATAAATGTTATGCCACACCCTTTATTTTCAGGTGAGGTCCTCAGGACTAAAGCCTGATTTATACTTGTTAATACTTGCATCATGTCTTGAAAATAGCAGATCTAGGAGCTTTTAGATCAGCAATTTTCTGTGCAAGACACTGGCATGCAAGTAAATATAAATCAGGTATCCCATACTGTAGGTTCTGAGTCTGGTGGTGGCCACACACTATATTACAGAGAAAAGAGCCAAGATACTGTAATGAATTAGTCTTTATTAAGACGATGAAAATAATGTCAGTAAGTCAATAAAACAGAAGTTTTTTCATTTAAACAAATCAGGTGACTAAGCACATGGAACAGTCATTTGAACAAAACAAAAAAAGCCCATACTTTTGCAGTAGCCTAAATCAAAGCTGAAGACACCTTCAGATCACACTGCCTGAGCCATAAGTATTGTGAAGGATGCAACTAATGCCCGTCATCTTTTTCGTTTGCTGCCATGTGGAACTAAACACATTAACCCTGGCATGCATATTTTGGGCAAATTCAAAAATCTAATTCAAAATCAGAAAGAATTGCTCACAACGCATTGTGACTTGTAGATCGTCAGTTTTTGCTATTTTTTGTCAAATTTAGGGCTATGGGATATCAGTATATAGGGCTTAAGTGGTTAAAGACCCACACTTCCATGCTAATAAATAGCTTTTAAAACACTGTCCATCTTTTTATTGTTGTTGTTCATCTTTGCGAGCAGGTGAGTGTATGTGTGTGTGTACGTGTGTGTGCGTGCATGTTGTGGAATGTTGGATAAACTATTTCAGATGAGATGCACATTAAATTCCGCTGTACAATAATGTGCAATGACAAAAAAGGCAATTAAATTGAACTGAATGTTATGTTTTTAATCCAGCTCAATAATCTGGAGATTCACCAAAGCACAGCAGACCTGCACCACCACATCAGCGTGGCTTTGCAGGGCGTGAGGAATGAAATGCAATATTTTATATTCTTCCAAACGGGGACTTGCCCATTTAATAGGGATCGGTGGGATGTCGTCCACAGTGACTCCTTCTGGCACAATGTCTTGGATTAAAAATCCTTTATCAGCCAGTATTAGATCCCCTGGCTTGAAGACCTCTAGGATTCCACTCACAGTCACCATGGTTGAGTCAGAGACCGATCCAGGGTACAATTTGCTGCAGTATGTTATGGTAGAGTTCGGCGCCATACCTAGCAAGGCTTTAAATGTGTGTTTGCCTTTGCGTGAGGAGTAGGTCTGCTGCTGATGGTCCATGGAGACTGGAGTATCAATTTCAAACTCCATGCACTCTATGATCATCCTGCAGTCACGATACTTCTGGAATGAAGAGGGTAAGCTCAACTGGTTTTTCTGCCGACTTGGCACGGTCTTCATTACGCCCTCGAAAAACAAGCTGTGGAGAACATGCATGAATGTAAGCATTACATTCATCGCACAAGCATAACTGCACTGGAAGAGCTGGGCAAGGTGCACGGTGGTGTAGTTGTGACGGAGCTTCATGAGAGTCATTAAGATCTGGTCTTCAAGTGACAGGGATTCTACTTTCCAGTCGTCGTGATAAACAATGGAGTTTTCAAATCTCGCCGTATAACAAACAACGACGTTGAACATCGCTCTGTCCGAGACGCCAGTTTCCATCCTCAGGACCTCGTCATCCAGGGTTGATGCAGAGTACCTGGAACCTTGACATTTGGGTGTCTGCACACCGTCAGCAGGCACACTCTCATCCGTGGGAGGACTCTTCTCCATGAGTGGTACCGGTGGACTGTCCTGTCCAATGTGCAGATTGTTCAAATCCCTCCTTAAAACGGCAGCTGCACACTCCATCACTGTCACTGTTACAGGCCTGCACGCCTGTAATGAGAAAATAATAATTATACATACAGTCTTATTATTATTATAATTATATCATACGTAGGGATGATAAGATAGAAATGGCAAATTAATGCTGATAAGAACAAAGATTTGTACAAAGTTAGAGTTGCTGTTGAGCTATACATGTTGAAAATATGACTAGCAGTGCTATTAGTATGAGGTCTGGGACTAAATATGTTTAATATATGCAAACAAAAGGGGGAAAAAGAAGATTGTTACACAAAAGTAACTGGCTGTGGGCTAGTAGGAACACTAGTTAGCTAAACTACTAGTAACTTAGCTAAACTACACTATAACACCAATAGCTGCTTACCCTACAAATGTGAAGTGTGAATGTGACTAGCTGGATCACGAATTTACATTTATGAAAAACAAGTAGTAGACGACTACTTTATTTACCTTATGATCCACAGGTTCTTCACTGTCACACTCGTGGGCAATCGGTGGAAACGCACACTAAACTTATGTTACGTTTCACACTACTCTACTGAAATACACCGTAGACACAATACTACAATATGCTACATATTATTAACAATATAAACACTATAACAGGCTAATCTTAAGCCAGTTAGAATAAGAAGGAAGGTAACTATCAAACTCAAAGCTGGAACGCGGCTGCAGAGACGCGGTAGGAAGTATTTGGAAGTGACGAAATAACAATCGCAATGGTTTGTGGGATGCGTAGTTCCTATACATTCATGTAGTTCTTTCACGCCTCTTGGCCTAACCCAAGGATAGACAAAGCATAGGCTACTTCTGATGTTCAAGTTCAACAGTACCATGTTTGGAGTCGTGAAAAGATGTTCAAGGGAATACATGGCCTATAGGCCTATATTTATTATTGTCAAGGGAGTCATGATTGAGATTCTTAAGAATGAGAGCGATGCCAACTTTAAGGCAGAAAGTAAGCAAATGTGGAGAAGAGAACTTGTTGCCTAGCTATGTAAATATGATGCTGTGTCCCTCCATATCATTTAATAGATAACGTTAAGTATACAGATATGAGTACAGCTATTTGACATCCATTGTTAAGTCTGATATAAACTTCCTCAGGTTAGGGGGTGATGGTAAACAAGAGGAATAGACAGCCTGCTTTTTAATCTCTTGACAGTTCAGTCTAATTACTACATCCATTCCATGATCAAGCATTTAAAGCTTGATAGCTTGACCTATTTATGTGTTTTTTTGTTTTTTTATGTATCTATCTATTTATATTTTGATGACCTTTAAAACCACTATTTAGTATTTACACACTGATCAGTCATTATAAATACATCAAAGTGATTACATTTGCGGTAAGATAGTCTACCAGAGAGTGATCACTGAAAATGAGTTGAATTTGAGTTTATGAATAACCTGTTAGTTTCCATTGATATATGAAACTGAGTCACTCATTTATGTATGTGCAGTATTTGTTATTATTATACTTAGTATTATGTGCATCCCAGCCATCCATCCAGCCACCCATCATCTATCGACCAATCTATTGTCTTGACCACACAACAGAGTTTTGTTTAAAGACGGGGTGCCGTGATTTTCAGTGACCCCCCCCCCCTAAAACATAATCATCAGGTATTATGGTTATACTAGGAGGAAGATTTTTTTCCAAAAAGTGTACAGAAAGAGTTAAAATTATGTTTTTATGTGGACACGCCTCCAGTTCATTAAGTATACCTGGTTCTCACCTCAGCACCTCCTCCACCACCTTAGCACCACCCACCTGTCCTAGTCCCTCCTCCTCCTCATGCCCACACCTGTTGTGTTATGATAATGAGGGGGAGGGTATAATTTTACTGTGTCATTAAAGTGCTGTTTTTCTATTGGCACGTTTGACCCTCAAGGTTTCAGCCTCCAGGAAGAAACTCAAAATAGTCAGAGAAGACATAAAACCATATAGAAACCTAGATACCTCATTGGCCTCTGCAGTTCGTTGGAGAGACCTGTTTCGTATGGTGGCCGCCATATTTCCGGGGGGTACAGGCACTGGCCAATTACTGCGTGTTGACTACTGGCCAATCACAGCACGTCTTTTCCAGGACTTGTCAGAATCTAATTGTCCCGCCCCCACCTGCCTCTGATTGGCCTACTGAACGCCCCCTTCTGTGACGCACACGGACATTTTCAGCTGCCCCCCCTGAAGCGGAAGCGTGCCCGCCATACAGACGCTTCAGAGCCAGAGGAGGAGTCTACCTTTATATGTCTATGCATAAAACACCATAAAAACACCACCAGGGGGCTTAATGAAGTTCTATCAACCTCATAGACACATGAAAAACAGAAAAAGTGCAAAACCATGGCACCACCCCTTTAATTTGCTAATAACAGCATATGTGGTTAAGCTCAAATCAACAGGGTCAGTAACATAGGCAGTCAGATATCAACATCACTACAGCACCACACTAGACAACAGACTTGTGAGACGTCACTCAGAAGGAAGCTACACAGAGAAGCCTCTTCTTTTTAATGTCATTGTGTGTACTGTAACTTCTCTGCTGATAATAATTCGGAAAACTGACAGTGATATTATTAACAGACTTCTTGGTAGTCTGAGTGCTGTGGGACATAGGAGTGCTTTTGGCAGTGGTGTAAAGTAACTAAGTAGTACATGTACTCAACTTGAGTAACAGTACTTGAGTAACTCAAGTACTGTACTTCAGTACAATTTTGAGGTATTTGTTTACTTTACTTGAGTATTTCCAATTGTCAGTACTTTTACTTCTACTCCACTACATCTCAAAGACAAATATTGTACTTTTACTCCACTACAATTATTTGAAAACCTTAGTTACTAGTTACTTTGCAGATATAAATGATCATTTATTTGTATTTTTATTATTAAATTAAATTATTATTCTGAACACAGGCCTTTTACTTGTAACAGAGTATTTTTATATTGTGGTATTGATACTTTTAGGGTTAAAAGTAACCTAACCCTAAAAAAAATGAGTACTTTTTCCACCACTGGCTGTTGGTCGGTGCTGCTTTCAATTATCTCCCCCCACTGTTGCACTGATAAGTTTCCGCCCCCTGAAACGATACATCTGGTTGGCTCAGACATTAGTTCCGCCCTAGTTTGGATCTTGACAGCCGTGTTCCGCCATCATGTATCGCTCTCTGCGCAGCGTCCACAGATTTAACTGCAGAGTGCTGGCTCTGCAGAAGCACCTCGCCAACACCAAGCACAGCCCTGCACTCCTTACACCCTCCAGAATGGTATGTTTACATGCTTTCTTTATGTTATATGAGCTGTTAGCACCGTGTGAGTGTGACCTTCTTAGCTGTAGCTTTAGCCAGTGTATATGAATGAATGTAGTCTAGCTAGCTAGCTGGGCTAGCAAACTTAACTGTTATGTAAAGTATGCACGTTTTGTAGTTAATTCACCCTAAAAGTAAGCAACTGCAGTTCTTCTAAGTGGTTTCATATGTCCTCATTAGCTTGTCAGCCCAACCTAGGTATCTCATTTGCTAACGTTAGCAACCAGAGGTCAAAGTCAGTTGTCTGTCAATACTGTCAGCTGTTGGATAATACTAGTCAGATAGTATTACTATTAGTTATACCCCTGAACTGGCCAGCTGGCCAGGCTGGCCAGTACAACTCCACAGTGGTAGAAAAAGTACTCACATAACATAACATGTGTTACTTAAATAAAAGTATCAATACTGCAATGTAGAAATACTCTTACAAGTGAAATTCTGGAATTCTAAATTTACTTGAGTAAAAGTACAGAAGTATTGGTCTTAAAATGTAAGCAGAAAGTACTCCATTATGCAGACTGTCCCATTTCACAAGTTTTCTAATGCATAAAATGTATAAAAAATCTTTAGAAAATAGCAGATCTACAAGCTCACAATTTGGATAATACTAGTCAGACAGTATTACTATTAGTGACACCCCTGGCCAGTACAACTCCAATGTTTGATCAGCTGATGAATCCCCATTGATATGATGGAAAATAAAGTACCGGATCCTAATGCGTTGCTGTAAAGTCAGTCATTTCCACATACACATTAATTAATGTACAGTAGTAGTAGTCTACTACAGGTTGCACCTACTGTTGATACAAACTAGCCTGCAAAGTTAGCCTTGCTGTTTAGATTCAAACCAATTCCGACCAAAAGAAGAATTAATCCCCATGCTGTTGCCGTGACTTCATATTGTAGCTTCAGTCATTGATTGTGAACTTTCAACGAGTTTGGCCAGACATCCCAGCAGCCAGTGCTCTGTTTATTTGCCCGGACTGATAAACCGCTTCAAATCAGCTTGTGCATTGTTAGGTTATATTTGACTTACTGTTTGTGTGCCCTTGTGTGCCCACACAGGCCAGTTCAGAGTTCAGGATCGAACGGGACACGTTTGGGGAGCTCAAAGTGCCGGTTGACAAGTACTACGGTGCCCAAACAGTCAGGTCAACCATGAACTTCAAAATCGGAGGTCCCTCTGAAAGGATGCCAGTAAGTCTCACACAAAGGCCTATTCATTGAATAAATGAACTGACTGAATGCCTGTAACCATCTACATCTAAATAATTTCTGCTCTCTCCCCTCTCTTCCTCCCCCCATCCTCTCCTTTCTCTTTCGTCGTCTTTCTCAGATCCAGGTCATTAAGGCCTTTGGCATTCTGAAGAGAGCAGCTGCAGAGGTCAACCAAGACTACGGCCTCGACCCCAAAATCGCTGCCGCCATCGTCCAGGCCGCTGACGAGGTCAAGTACAAAACACACACACACACACACACACACACACACACACACACACACACACACACACACACACACACACACACACACACACACACACACACACACACACACACACACACACACACACACACACACATACACACGCAGAGTAATTAATACATGATTCATTTTCATAGAACTTCTGTTCCTCACCCTTTCTGACACAGGAGCAAACATACAACATTAGTAGACATACAGATGAGAGTAGGCACCAGTATTTGACACATGCTTATTATTTTAGGTTGCAGCTGGGAAGCTAGACGACCATTTCCCTCTGGTGGTGTGGCAGACAGGCTCCGGAACCCAGAGCAATATGAATGTAAACGAGGTGATCAGTAACAGGGCCATCGAGATCATGGGGGGAAAACTTGGAAGCAAGGACCCGGTTCATCCCAATGATCATGTCAACAAGAGCCAGGTAATAATACAGTGTCTGTCTTTTATGATTCTGTTAGATTCATACGTATGTCGTATCTGGTGACATCTAAATTCAATGTAGTGAGTGACTAAATTGTAGAGACAACAGCCTCTAACAAACCTACGCCTGCTGCTTTGGAAACCAAACGCATAAACGTCCCAATATGAAGGACTGCCCTAAAGACTTTGAATTGATTCTGCAATGCAGTTAGTCTTTACATCTCTGAATTGTTTCCACCTACTTTTAGCCATTACATTGAATTTAGATGTTACCAGACATAATGGGTACGTGAGACTAGATTCATATGTTATCAATTCTTCTGGGAGACTTGGGTGACGGCATTGTAAATTAATTCAGTTTAGTTTTTTTATTTAATTCTGGCTTTCCAGACATCCGGCATTGTAAACTCAGTTTAGCCTTTTATTTAATTCTGTCTTTCCCAAGATCTGGAGGCTATGGAACGCTAAACAAAGTGCTCTTATGTGTGCGTTTCCCTTCCAGAGCTCAAATGACACCTTCCCCACTGCCATGCACATCGCTGCGGCCACAGAGGTGCACCACGTCCTGCTGCCGGGCCTGCAGGCTCTCCACGACGCGCTGGCCGCCAAAGCCGAGGAGTTCAAAGACATCATTAAAATCGGCCGCACACACACGCAGGATGCTGTGCCCCTCTCCCTCGGGCAGGTACAGCTGTAAAGACATTTCCACGGCTTTTAGGTTGGGTCAGGGTGTGGTTGTTGGAAATAGGACGTGGAAGTAGAGATCTTCACAGGTCCAAAATGATGGACCCAAACCCAAATATAGGACCCTTGAAATTTGGTCCAAGATCCGATTGGTTACGAGATAAAAAAAAAGACGGATTCGGACCCTAATTTGACCCGTGAGATTCATGTAGTATTATATGTCAAGTATTATAAGTGATGGTAAAATATAAAGGTTAGATATAAGCAGCCATATCATTTCTTCCTCAAAACTAACATACGTGTGTTTGTGTGCCTGTGTGGGTTGTAGGAGTTTGGTGGTTATGTCCAACAGGTGAAGTACAGCATACTGAGGATAAAGGCAGCCATGCCGAGGGTGTACGAGCTGGCAGCGGGTGGCACCGCCGTTGGCACTGGACTAAACACCCGAATTGGCTTCGCAGAGAAAGTAGCTGATACCGTTTCCTCTCTCACAGGTGAGCAAAGATACACACACACACACACACACACACACACACACACACACACACACACACACACACACACACACATACACATACACATACACATACTGTACACACGCATACTGTACTCACGCAGATTCGTTCTGGAGCAGGATCACACCAACAAGTACAAATATATGTAACATTGATGCAATAAAATATGGTTTATATCACAACAAGAGTGTCCTGACTGAACTGTTTGTATGTTTTCGGTAGGTCTGCCTTTCATAACTGCTCCCAATAAGTTCGAGGCCCTGGCGGCTCACGACGCGCTGGTGGAGCTGAGTGGAGCCCTGAACACCGTGGCTGTGAGCATGATGAAGATCGCCAACGACATCCGCTTCCTCGGTTCAGGACCCCGCTCTGGCCTGGGAGAGCTCATACTGCCTGAGAACGAGCCTGGAAGCAGCATCATGCCAGGTCAGCGGGCAAAGGCCACTGTCTGAGAATGTATACACTGTCACGCACCCATGGTGCACGCTGAAAACAGCAGATCTATGATCTCACAGTACATTGCACGCAATGCATTGTGATGCTTGTAGATCTGCTATTTTCAAAGTAGAAATCGGGCTTAAAGCCGAAGCTTTTCCACATGGCCAGTCAAATTAGTCAAATTATTGATAAAGTACACCGAGAAATTGTCACACTAAACCAAAAATACAACGTAACAGTACTGAAATAGCCGACTAATCAACTGGGACTGCATAATATAGCCAGGAAAGATATGGACAGCTGTACCATTGAAATGAGCAAAACAGTTCTTAACTGATGTTTCATGGCAACAAATAATTCAAGACAGTAAGCAAAGTTTGGGTGTGTAATGTATTACAAAATGGCAATAACATTTCTATTCAAGTCCTAAGAACCGAAACGAATACATTTCAATGACACAGACTTCCCTTAGCTTTCTAATATGAGGCAGCACTCTGTCTATGACTATGGGTAGTTTTGCACACAAAAAGTACAGAAACCTGCACACATTACAACTCCCTGCCTATCCTTCTCTCTGTCTTACTCTATCAGTCTGTCTGTCCAGCTGAAAGCCATCATCCATAGCAGCAGCTTCAGGTTTCAACCCTCATTTTTATTTTTGGACTGGCCTTTTCTTTCTTCACCCTTTGACACATGCACGCAAGAATGCACACACACACACACACACACACACACACACACACACACACACACACACACACACACACACACACTGCCCTCACGATTCAATTCGATTACGATTCACCAGGATTCGATTACAATTAACCTTGTAATAATTCGATTCGACGATGCATCGCGATGCATCACACTTTTCTATATTATTGTACAACATGGAAACGTTTTCATCAGTCAATACAAGCAGTCAGATATACTGAACGACATATAAATCTGCCTGCTTCTCTGTGCAATTAGCAACATGATTAAAAAACAAAAATACATATATATATATTAAAAAGAATTAATACAAAAAACATATTTTCTTTTTCAAAATCAATTATTCGATTAATCAATTATTGACATTTGTGAATCGATTCATAATTGTCCATGTCCGCATTGCGATTAATCGATTATTCGATTATTTTTGACACCACTAACACACACACACACACTCACTCACACATACTTTTATGCAAAGTGACTTACAAGTGTGAGATCGGAATAAGCAGAGTAACCATGAACTCTAGTCGCTAAACAACAGATAAATAGTCACATATATATATAGAGTGCAAAGAGAACAATGTAGTGCCTCAAAGAAACTAGGACACCTGGTAAACAATGAACCTCACATCTGTCTAGACATAACATTCTTAACTTTTGTGGTCAAGAAAAACTATTCCAAGTAACAATTTAATATAATTAAATATTTCATGTGGGAAGTGAGTTTGTGATTTTTTTTTTATTTCCACATTACACAAGAACAGTTTAACCACCGTATACTTTGTACGAGAATTAGAAATCTACAAACTCACAAGGTGTCGTGATGCAGTGCATAGTGAGCTTGTTGATCTGCTATTTTTTTTTTTTTTTTTTTTTTTTTAATGGTTTAGTCTGACATAAAGTTTTCACTTATAATGCCCAAAAGACATATGCCAGATTGAAAGTAGTTACACACTTACAACTGCAGTATGTGTATCTTTATAGCTAGATTAACTCAATGTATGTTTATGTATAGGTAAGGTGAACCCTACACAATGTGAGGCGATGACGATGGTAGCAGCTCAAGTAATGGGGAACCACGTGGCGGTCACTATTGGAGGCGCCAACGGACACTTTGAGCTCAACGTGTTCAAGCCCATGATTGTGAGTGTGCATTCGTATGTGTTCACTGTGTGTGTGTGTGTGTGTGTGTGTGTGTGTATGCGAGGACTGCTTGTTGGTGGCAAATTTTGTAGGTCTTAGAATACTATAATGTTTTCATCATGCTTAAATGCTATGTATGGGTGTACTCAGTCTACGCACACAAGACGTCTGTTGATCGCCACGTCAACAGCCACACTTTTAACTGATATTACATGGCTTAGGTTTCAAACTTTCTCTACTCATACAAGCAGGCAGTATACTTCTTGCTGAAATGAAGTTCGGAGAGGTTGAACAAAATGGTGTGATTGCGGAGAAAACACACTCCTTTGGTGAAGTTTTCTTTGGCACTTCTTGCACTTTCAAGATTTTCATACTAGCCGAAATCACTGCAAATGACAATGCGAACATCATGTGTGATTGGTCAGAAAGTCAAGGTGGGTGTGATTTATGCAGCGAGTATAAACGATTTAGTCTACAGAGAATGTCCTTAGTTCAGGTAATCTGAAAAATATTTGAATTATTTCTAAGTATGCTGGAGGAAAGAATAATACCTTACACTCTCCTAGGATGGTGTCACTCTGTACCCAAGCAGAACACCGTACTGAATATTTCACACTGTGTGCTTATCAATATTTTACTTTCCTCTCTGCATTGAATGAATAATGTGATTGTCTCATCGCTGCAGTGCTGTGAGCAATGTTTGTTTGTTGCATTCCTTGCCTCTCTACTTCTCTTGTTACTGAGGCTTTGCAGCAAACTGTTTTACGTAACTTCATTTCTGACACTGGGGGGGAGGGGGGTGGGGGGGCTGGTGTTCCAGAGGGTCCCCAGCAAAAGTAGTTAATATAGCGTCACAATCATTTTAACCATATTTTATACTTTGGCTATTCAAAAATAGCAGATATACAAGCTCATAGCGCGTCACTTCGTGCCATGCTATGAGCTTGTACTGTAGATCTGCTTTTTTTAAACAAACATTTCTAAATCAAATGTTTGCTTCTGGAGGTCCCTGGCACGGGAGGATATTGCAAGTGGCCCCCAAGTAATTGGCATAACGCAAAGATTTAATGATAATATAACATTGATATAAAATATTTAATGTAAAACGGGTTTTCATTGTGACACCGATAAATAGGAACTTTCATGTTATTTCCAGTGATCCATGCCGGAACACAATCGTTTGATTGATCATTGAAATGAACATACACGCGGCCCACCCATCTGACCACAGCCTTTCGGCTGACGTGTTAAATGGTCAGATGGGGGGGCCGCAAATGCCTTAGAAATTTTCAACATTTTCCATAAATGTGAATCACTGATGTAGAGAAGATGGACATTATTTCATCATTGCACTGTATTCACTAGAATTACATGCCCAAATGTTGCTTAATGTCATTCTACCATAACTCAATCTCATTGTTTTTCTTATGTGTGAATGGGCTGCGTTTACTGCTGATATTTTACAGGTTACAGTGTATTGGCCTATGTACTTCTCTTCTAACGGTGCCTTCTCTCTCTCTCTGCAGATTAAAAATGTGCTCCAATCGGCACAGTTGCTTGGTGACGCTTCCGTGTCCTTTACTACCAACTGTGTGGTTGGAATCGAGGCGAACGTGGAGAGGATAAATCAACTCATGAATGATTCTCTTATGCTGGTCACAGCTCTCAACGAACACATTGGTATGTACCAGAACTATTATTAACTGTCCCTATCAGTGTGCACATATGGACATGCAAACAAATTAACCTGTTGTCATGTAAATAACATGCTTACATACTGTTACCGTATGCAGAGATGTAATGAAGTTGCAAGAAAATAAATGTGCACTTCCCCTTTTTCAACACTAGAGGGCTGTCAGACGCCACAATGTGTTATTGGAATGAGTCTCTCAAAAGCAAGCTCTAAGCACCCGTTTGGTAAAACTCTCTCTGTCTTGTTCAGGCTACGACAAGGCGGCCACCATTGCCAAGACGGCGCATAAGAAGGGCACCACGCTGAAGGCTATGGCTATAGAGCTGGGCTACGTGACAGAGGAGCAGTTTGATCAGTGGGTGAGACCCAGTGACATGCTGGGGCCAAAGTAAAGGCCAACAAACCAAACCGCTCCAAACATCATCCTGGAAAATTGAGGCCATTTCAGACCAGTCATCCATGGAAGTTGGAGGAAATCACACAGTAGCATCATGCCCGTGTATATGTAAACAAACTTTGGGGCCAAGTTGTTGTTCAAAATGCTTTCCTACTATGGTGGTAGTTGAGTTCACTACCTGCGTTGCCAGATGGGTGGAGTTAGTTGGCACTGGGAGGACAGTTCACAGATGGTCCCGCTGTGCCATCTCAAACAACACCACACATGAGGTCTGAAAGGAAAAGTACATGAATGGTTCCCTGTCTTATGTCTTTGTATACAATAAACGCACTACATTTTTGTTGAAAAACATATCTGGTTTGTATTGGTGAATTCACATTGCATTAAGCCATTGATTGTACATAACAGATTAAATATTAACCCCCAGTTTGTTTGGAAATATTTGGGACACAAGTGCAATAATGTGTTTCGGCTGTCATTTATTACTTACAGTAAGTGCCAAGAACATTTGACAACTTTGATTCCCAGACCCCTACCCTTAACCATAATCCTCACTGCTACTTGCCGATTCCTAACTTGAACCTGACTAAATCGTAACCCCCATCTTGACCCCTAAAGGTATATATTACAGTATATTCCCTTGTAAGCACCAGTTAAGATGATGCAACAAATGATGTACTAGTGTAAACCAAAACAACAAATGGTATTGTTAATACATAAATGCTTCCGATGGATATACTCTATACTGTACTGTAACCTATAATAAAATGGTTATTATATGCTAAAAGAATTGCAGCGAATGCTGCTGGCGGTGAGGTCCACTATATTGTACATGTACATACACCTACTCGCCAACCTGTTGTTAAAGTCTGCTTTGTTGGTGATTACTATTCTATGGTCCCTTCTAAGCAGAAGCATAATTAACACATACACAGTGCGTCTCTGGCACTCGCTGCAATTTGTCTCACTCACGTCTCTTATCACCTCTACACAGTTGAGGAAAGAAAGGAACCAGAGGGACGACTACTACTTATCATTGATGCTGACAGTGGGGGTGGGAAGTGTTGTCTTGATGTGGGATTTCCAGAACAAGAGCCTGGTGTAATCTTCAAGCTGTTGCTGCTGTAGTCTGTTTGCCTACACTCAACCAGCTGCATGGGCAGCTAACCATCGATTATCAGATACTAAAAACCAGTCGGGGTTCAAATACGGAATGTAGCTGGTGAATCTTAGTGGTGTGGGCGGCTACAAGGCTACAAGTTGGATATTATTGGCCTTTTATTGTGGAAATGTAGATGTCATCTGCAGCTGAATCACATTAAAGACGGGGATCTGATTCCTTTCTGGTTGGCACTGACTGTGGGTGGAGTTGGGGGGGTTCCACTGATAATGGACTGGTAATAGTTATGCCAATCCCACATTTATTGACCAGTTGCATGTACTTTCAACGAAGACCCACACATACAGTAGGCCTACATTCTTGAAATGTACTGACATAGCAATGCCATGACATATTCTAGGTCCAACTTCATGTATGGCAATTTAACAGAAAGAAGGCTGCCCTGTTTCTCAGTGTTACATAAACATCCATCCGCTCCACCGTGCCGTTACCAAGGCGCTTTGGCTGCTGATGAGAATTAATTCCCCGCACGTGATTGGCCCCGAGGTCGGTCGGGCGCGCGCTCACGTTTGTGATTGATATTGCCCGCGCACTACGAGCGAGCGAGGTGCACACTAGTGTGCACACGCTCGCGCGCACTGCTTTTGCTTACTCGGCTACACATAATTTGGTGCCCTGTCGAATTATGTGACTCTAGAGGTCGCGTCGCTCTCTGGAAAGATTCCCCCCCTGTGTGTGACCTGACTGTGTTGCAGCAACAACAACAAACACGCCAGACAGACAGCAATCCAAACCTGCTCAGGGACATACATGCAAACCCCTCACATTGTAAAACATTAGTGTTCTGGGGTCGGCATAGCCTTGGATCAAGACTATCATAGATGTATTTTATTTATCGATTTAGACATTTCTATGTCTACGATAGTCTTGGCTAGCACCCCCCAGTGCGTCCTGCACTATCACCAGTAAAGCCTGCATTTCTCCGAACACGTACAAATGCAAAATATAAGGTGCTTGCCCGGTTTCCCCAAATGTTAACTCGCCCTTCGGAGTCTTTGTGCATTGTATTAGTCCATTGTATTAAATGGATGTGTGTTATAATCCTGTCTGTGGCCGAATGCCATTCCTTCCTGTTTACATTAAGTGTAATTCCGTCTTTCACCGGATGCGCCCCGTCACTACCGCCCATTGAGGATACAGGGAACTTCCAACAGAATCCGACACAAACGGGATTAAAACACTTAATTATTGAACAATGCGGACTAATACATTGCACAAAGAGTTCGAAGGGTGAGTTAACATTTGGGTCAACCGGGTAAGCACCTTATATATTTATTTTGTACATGTACGGAGAAGTACGGGCTTTACTGGTGAAAGTGCAGGACGCACTGGGGGGTGCAGGCCAAGACTATCTTAGATACGAAAGTAAAAGTCAGATTCGATCAAACACATCTATGATAGTCTTGATCCAAGGCTAGGGTCGACATGATTGAGAACGAGCATGCACGGTGCAGCGAAATTGTCTCTAGTCTGTAGTCACATTATTCGACAGCTCGGTCTGGTCACAATATTCGATAGGTGGGTGTAACACGCTCCTCCGTTTCACTCCCAGAGGATGCGAGAGCCAGGCAGACAGGCAGTATCAGTGTCTCTGTGTGTGTTGAGGAGATTTGATCACATCTGACACACATTTAGTTGTTTTTCTTTTGTCTCCAATGAACAAACAACGGATTCCTTCGACCGGCAGCTGACAAACTAAAGAAGAGTCTCGTTATTTAGATATCTTGGGATATCTTTTAATCGGGGCTTCGCTGTTTATTGGGCGGAGGGAGATAGGATTTAAGGTAAGCATAAACATACGATTGATCAGTGATTGATTGATGATGTAAAAAATGTTTAACGTTATGAAGGGGTGAAATAAATGGCACAAAACTGATATATCCGTAACCAGCGTGGTTGGAGGAGCTATCCATGGTTCTGAATGAGACTGTTATCATAACACTGTGTTTTCATTACACTGTTGCCCTTCTACAGAGACAACAGCAGCTAGGCTACCTGGAATGCATCATAATAACTAACTAAATACTCCTTTAAATCAACTGTATGCTGACATTGAAAATGACAATGATATTAGACTCTGAACAAATTATCCATATTTTTTTCCCTTTTGTTTGGCTTGCTTTGAGTATATACCCTGATTTTATGTTGTCTTATTTGTGTTGTGTTTTGGTCTGGTTGATATTTAGTTTTTCAGTTTTTTTGCTAATTGTTTTGTATTGTATGTTTACAGTATATTGTACTGCTGTCTTTAGAACCCCTCGAAAACGAGATGCTGCATCTCAAGGGGTTATTCCTAGTACAGAATTTCAATATATATATATATATATATATATATATATATATATAATGGACAGATAGGCTGTATCACAATGAGGGTGGTCGGCTTGACATTATAATGGTTGTGGTCTGGTAGCCACATGCAGGCACGAAATGTTCCACCTTTAGAGGTTATCGGTTGTTTTTGGACAACCCATTTAATGTGGAACAGACGGAGAGCCGTGTTGTTCCGAGCATGTCTTACTTTCGTGTGGTCCAGTTCACCTGGTCTCCCTGGACAGCTTGTGCAATTAACGTTTGACCACCATTTGTCTTGTTCTTTATTTCTCTTAGCCAAATATCCCAATGCTGTCATGCTGTTGACAAGTCACTGTTTCTTGTTCAAATACATTTTTGGGAAACCAAAATCTGGTTCACAGCCTACAACACAAGCCACAGAGCATTTCATTTAGTGACTACCTTGATCCAACCTTAACCATCATACTTGAGAGACCAACCTTTGTTTTATTGCCCTTTTTGGGCTGTTAAAAAGTCAATAGCTGTCCCCACTATTTAGTACTTCCTCTACAATCATTATCTATCCAACTAACTAACTACAGTGCTCCCAGCTTTGCCACAGCTGTGCACACTTGCGTGTGTGTGTGTGTGTGTGTGTGTGTGTGTGTGAGATTGTTAGTGCGTGTGCATGCCTACATATCTACCAGCATGTGAGCATTTTTCAATGTTAGTGGCTGTCAGGCAGCAAACCATGATCCATAAGAACTGGCAGCAGTTACAGTAATAATGATCTCTCTGGTTCTGCTTGTGTGTGCTTTGCAGGAGTGGATTAAGCCTCGGTTATACTCAGTTGCACACAGGTGTTGCCTGCCGTAAATAGCAGATCTTCAAGTCACAACGCGTCACATTCGTGACGCACTGTGAGCTTGAAGATCTGCTATTTACTGAGCACGACAACGGCACGCAACTAAGTATGAATCAGGCTTTATTGTGTTTCCAGCAGTAGATCCTGGCTCACACCAAAGGTAGCAGTAGTAATAATGTGTGTCTCTCTCTCTCCCTCTCTGTTGTAGGAGTGTGGTTGTCTGGTCCTAGCGGTAGATCATGGCCCAGACCATCAGCAGCGGCAGTAGTAATGGGGTCGCAGATGAGTCACCTAACATGCTGGTCTACAGAAAGGTAAGCAACGCTCAACAGCCTGTGTGTGTCCGTGTGTGTGCTCCCAAAGTCAGATTGTCATCTGAATTCAGAACCAACACATGACAGCACTAGGGGATTCACGATGTTCTATTAGGATAACCATCACGTTACCACTTACTTCCTATTTCATGTTTTGACCGGGGTCCCCCAGGGCTCTATACTTGGTCCCCCTCCCCCTGTTGATCTACAATATCACAACACTTTGCGATGCGTTGTGAGATTGGATCTGTATTGGATCTGCTATTTTCACGGAATGTTCGCACCCAGAATAGGGATGTTAGCGGTTCATGTGGTTAAAGTCTCATCTCCTGCTTTTCCTCATTCGTGAAGGCATAAGTAGTAGGTTTTTAAACTCAATAGATGGTAACTGCTAAAGTACATATGACAAAGATCTGTAGGCTACATACAGCGTATAGGCCTACAGGCAGGCTCTACTTAAAGGGATACTTCACTTTAGGGCCGGGGACACATTTAAAAAAAATATTAAAAATAAATGAAAAAAGTTATGGAAAATTCATGGCCCCCTCACGCATTAGAGTGTCCTACTAATGTGTGAGGGGGCCATGAATTTTCCATAACTTTTTTCATTTATTTTTAATATTTTTTTTAAATGTGTCCCCGGCCCGAAAGTGAAGTATCCCTTTAATACCTGTGACATGCAAGAACTACAGTAGGCCAATCTGTTGATCTACATGTGTAGAAAAGGACTCATGATTGAAAAGCTATTGGAAATGATGAAAATGCAGAGTTGCCAACAGCGCAAATCAACCTTTTCAAATTCCTGAAGGTTATCCAGGACATAGATGGTTTTCAGTGACAAGCGGGAGTGATTAGGATTGATTGCAACCCCCTCTTCGCGACTTTAAATGCTATTGGGGAGGGTCAAGGAAGAGCAAAATGGCTGCTGTGTGAATATGGTCAATAGCTCATGTAACTGAGTAGCTGGCTGGCTGTTAAGGTAGCGTGACGGCTAATGAGGCTGCAGTTAATGCAATAGAGCGAGATAACTTGAGTCAGTGTGAATGGGAATACTGAAGGATGTGGTGGAGTTCTGGATGGAGGGAGGGCTCCAAAGAGCACTTATAGCCTCCAATTTCACACCTAATCTTTCTTTCTATTTTCTTTCTTTTTCTTTTAAAGATAAATATTTGGGAGTTTTTTTCTTTTTTTCTTTTACTACAGGAAAGTGTAGTGCAGTCAGTGGTTTTCAACCTTTTTCGTGTCAAGGACCCCCAAATTGACACATATTAGCCCAGGGACCCCCATTTGAAAAGATATGCCAGGGACTCAACCATTTTCACTTCTTGGGGGTCCCAATCTACACTGTAGTATCATCATCATCAGTATTCATTTAACTCTGAGAGTGTACAGGTCCATTTGGTTCCATTTGTACACTGAGTTACAGACAGTTACAGGTCAATTTGGTTCTTAACTATTAATTTGTCTGGGGACCCCCTGGAACCTTGAAAAATAGCCCCTGGAACCCCCTCAAGGACCACTGGTGGTCCCCGGACCAGTGGTTGAGAACCACTGGTGTAGAGGAAACCGAGGGCAGAGAGAGAGGGGGAACATGTACGATTCAATCAATATCACAGATGCTACTTAATTGCATAGAGGGGGTCCAAAATGTAGAGGCTATAAAACAAGGTATTCTATCGCTTCAGGTAATATTTGGGCCATAAATCAAGTACAATAGTATATTTAAAGACCATACAGGTGCTGTTGCATTTTTAGCCCTTCGACCCCCTTAAAGATAACATGTTATGGCACATCTGTTTTATTGTGGTGGAGAGAGGCAAAAGAAAGGAGGAGGAGAGGATGTCATGGTCATATGTCGCAGGACCTGACCTGGATTCAATGTCAGGATGTCGCTGTTATGTGGTCGCTGTGGTCAGGATGCCCCAAATTGACTTCATGTATGTGTACATGTATTTAGTTGTCTATGCAGATACAGGAAAGACTATGCCTTTATATTATGAAATGGTCACAAAATATGTATAAGACAGGTGTTTTATAAAGAAGCATTAAGTAATATTATTATAAATGAGTGATTTTTTTAAAGTCAGCTTTTGTTGGATCTTTGTCAGCCCCCTCCACATGGCCTTGTGTTGCTTGGTTCGTTGTGTGACTAAAACTCATATAGTTTAATTCCATACTCATATAGTTTAATTTTCATTGAGCCAAGTCTTTGTGCATTTGCATAAACTGTGTCAATGTCAGGACATTGTCAAACAATGTCCTGAGATAGATACACTCTTTCTGAAAAGGTTTTGTTTATCATTGTTTAAGATCAGTGCCCTTTGTGTTGTCTTTTTCTTCATTGTCATTATGGCTCATGATTCTGATGCCGCTATTAAGGCTTCCAGTCCAGAGTTCACCATATTATCAAACCACACTGATTTTAATAAGAAAAATATGATATTATATATATATTACGTTATGTAGAAATTGACTTTCTGAATGGCACTAGTTGTGTGGGTTTGAATTTGGGACATTATTTTGTAGGTTGCATCAATTCTTTGCCATTAGCAGTGTACTGTATCTAATTATGTATGATGGTGTTCCAAACTTTACTTTTTAATAGCTGTGGATTGGAAGACACTGCTTGTATAAAGTGCATGAGGTGAGAAAACACAGATTACGTGTGATGCTGATTAGCTACAAAGTAGAAGCAAAACGAGCACAACTCAGTACTTAAAAGCAATAGTTTTCCAGCACGCACACACCCACACTCCATGTCACTTGTAGCTTAGAAACACCCTGCAGGTTATAGGAACGATGTCACTTGGAAACACAGCTCTTTGCAAGTCGTTTTTACTGGGGACAAGCGACAAAATGCTACACAGTGCACCTTTTGAAATGCTCCAAAATCACCAACATTTTGGACACAAGGGAACTGGATGTAGAAAAAGGGGTTAGATTGTCATCACCAAGCTTAGCCTGGTATTGTTGGAGTATTCCAGGGCCCCTGCCTAGGTCTCATCCTTCTGAATCATTCAGGGACCCCCCACCACCACCACCTCCGTATGGCACCCCTGTGTACTGCATATAAATAAACAAATTTATTTTTAAGTAGTCTGGAAGATTCCGCTCATTAGCCGTGATGGGAAAAGATTGTCGAAGTGAGAAAGCAAGAGAGAGAGAGAGAGAAGAGAAGAGGTGCTAAAAGGGAAGAGGCAGTGTGTGTTCGCGTGTGCGTGTGCTTGCGTGCGTGCGTGCGCTCGCGCGCGTGACGTAGGCATGCAGAGAATGTGTTGCAGGTTAATAGGTCTCACAGGAGTCTTTCATGTTCTTGTGAGAGAGAGAGATAGCCTGACGTGACTATCCCTCTGCTAGATATCAACCTCAGCCTAATTAAAAGAGCTGACACACACACACACACACACACACACACACACACACACACACACACACACACACACACACACACACACACACACACACACACCACTAACATCACCACCATCTTGATGACAAACCAGTAGTAACAGAATACAATAATAATGATAATAACAGTAATATAATAGCAGAGCATGTGACTGTGTGATATGTATGTATATATGTTTGTGTGTGTGCATGCGTGTTTGTGTGTGTGTAAGTGCGTGCGTGTGTCTGTGAGGGGGATATTGGTCTTCCTCTCGGGAATCTATTGATTAACATTCCTAACTTAACAAGTCTATCGACAAGTATCGCAGAGTAGTCATGTCACACCGCTACAGGAAACAGAAAAGCAGCGAAAGCATGCTAGAGAACAGAGAAATGGAAGCGAGGGAGAGAGAGCCTCTCTTTCACCCACGCAAAGAAAAAACCTGGCCAATGCTGGGTAGTGGTACCGAAACCTGAACACGCTGTTCAATGTCAGCGCAGTAACCCTGGCAATAGGCACAGCAGCCATATTGGAAAGGAAATTGGGCCGCTTCTTACTTCCTTCACATGTGTTACCAATGATTCTAATTAAGGTTGTGTTCCAAACAGGGTGCTGATGTTGATCATGTTGCACCAGTGGGTCTTGAAAGGTCCAGGGACCCTCATGGTTCCTTGAGGGGATTCCAAATGGACCCTTACGGGTATGTAACTCTGAGAGTGAACAAATACGGGTCCATTTGGTTCCATTTGTACACTCTCATTTATGGGGGCCCTTTAAATTGAAATGTTTGAGAACCACTGTGCTAAATGGAACAGAGCCTTAATTAGTATGATTGGTGACACCTGTGAAGGAAGTAAGGAAGCAGCCCAATTTCTTTCCAATATGGCTGCTGTGCATAGAGCCTATGTTGGGCAAAACGTGGTGCAAGGCTTTCTGCTTGCCTTTTATATCTATCTATAAATGGCACAAATATCTGTGTATCTTTGTGTGAGTGTGTGTCTCTCGAGATACCCAAGTATGGATATGGCGGACGTCATAGACTGGCCTCCCAGGTATTCTGATAACGTTGTTCTGCACCGGCACTGCCGGTTGAATAATGTCAGTCGCACCGGGAATGACACATAGTGCACCAGCGCCACAAAAAATGTCCCGCTAAAAAAATCTGTACGAAATTGAGGAAGAATGTTGTCGGTACCGCAACCTATACACAAGACTCATAATTGGGAGCAGAAGCAGCAGCCGTGCAGCATAAAAACGACTGAGCAAAATGGTGTTTTTAAACAGCTACAGGAATGATGTGAGCTCTCTCTCTCTCTCTCTCTCTCTCTCTCTCTCTCTCTCTCTCTCTCTCTCTCTCTCTCTCTCTCTCTCTCTCTCTCTCTCTCTCTCTCTCTCTCTTCCCCCCCCCCCCATGTCCCCATCTGCCCTCAATTCATCAGCTGTTCTAGCATTCCATTAGATTCCTCACTCTCTGGCTCTTAGCCAATAAGCTCTCTCCTCTCCTTCTCCTTATATTCACCTCTCTCCCGTTGTCTCGGCTCTCCTCTCTCTACACCATGGCACTCTTATTGCCTTGCATCTCTCCTCTCCTCTCCTCTCCTCTCATCCCCTCCCCCCCCTCCTCTCCCCTGAGCTCTTCTATGGTCCACACTTTGAAGTGCTTTTTGTTTTTTTCTGGACGTTGTGCGGGCCAGTGGCTTTGTAGATGCAGATACAGAATGATACCTGGCAGCTGATGGACTATAATGGTATTCAAACCAGACAGTTGGCTAGTTACACACACGTGCGCGTGCACACGCACAAAATCACATCAGTCGCATATCATTGATTGATTGATTGATTGATTGATTGATTGGTATAGCTTTGTTAGCAGGGGTGGACAAAGTACTCAACCCCAGCACTTGAGTCAAAGTACAGATACTCCTGGTCAAATATTACTCTACTACAAGTCAAAGTACGAAAGTAGCTCAGTTAAAACATTTCTCAAGTTAAAGTGCAAAAGTAATTGCTTTTAAATATACACATACGTATACACATGCGCACGGACACACACACACACACACACACACACACACACACACACACACACACACACACACACACACACACACACACACACACACACACACACACACACACACACACACACACACACACACACACAATGGCAACACACTTGTGATGCATTTACATTAGTGGAAATATAGCCTATAGCTTCTAATCATCTTTTTCCTGATGACATCAGTCAGTCACGCTCTCTCTGTCTCTGTATCTCCCTCTCTCCTACACACACACACACACACACACACACACACACACACACACACACACACACACACACACACACACACACACACACACACACACACACACACACACACACACACACATGCACACATAGGTGTAATGACCTATGTGACACAGGTCATTATTGCTCTCGCAGGGTTAACTGCTTGATCTCTGTGAAGGCCCCCGATAATCAATGAAGCCCAAAGGCCTGGAATAATACATCACAGATGAGCGTCTGTGGCAGCTTCCTCCCATTTATTTATCTCCATCAATACCTGAATAATTGAATGGTTAAGAAAATGAGCTAATAGTGAAACCAATCGAACGGCTGATGTCACAGGGCTGGTCGGGTGCATTAATCAACTGCATTTCTGTGAATTTCATATCACGGTTGACCACCAGAGGTGGAAAAAGTACTAATTTTTTTTACTTAAGTAAAAGTACCAATACTGCAATGTAGAAATACTCTGTTACAAGTAAAAGTCCAGAATTCAAAATTGACTTGATTGACTTTCAAATAGCCTAGGTATAAAATAGGGCTAAAGTGGTTAATATCATAATTTATTTCTGAAAAGTAACTAGTAACTAAAGTTTTCAAATAATTGTAGTGGAGTAAAAGTGCAAAATTTGCCTCTGACATGTAGTGGAGTAGAAGTGTTGGAAATTGGAAATACTCAAGTAAAGTACAAATACCTCAACATTTTACAGTACCAGTGCAGACAGAGAGACTGGCTGAGAAACGTGATCTGAGGGAAACGCTATAATCCCTCGGGCTGGACTCCCACGCTGTACACATGATGCAGCCATTGTTCCCTTTTCTTTTGTCAGTCAATCCCATATTAGAATTGGCTGAGTGGGAGGGCCGGCTGGCCTGTGGACCACCGCCCTGTCATTATGACTCAGATAACCATAAACAAACCCAGGGATCTCCATATATGGGCATGAAAGGGACACAGACAGACGTCACTATGACTCGGACGTATTGGTCGGATGGATGTAGGTTGAACTCTAGATGTGAGGGCCGCGTAGCCCATACAGCTGACCTATATAAGCTTGAGCTTGTCGATCGGCTTTTTTTCACTATTTTTTGCGTGACACCGTTACAACGAAGTATAAAATACGGCTTAAGGGGTTAATCAGACTAACATGTTCAGTCAATTATAATACATCTATAAAAAAATCCTTGTTGATTTGTTTAACCCATGCCGGGCTATGAGCTTGTAGATCTGCTATTAAAAAAAAATGTAATCGTGAAAATGTGTGCAAATCTTTAAATATAAATCCTTTTAAGCGAACATTTGTAAAATATTTTGTTCCAGGGACCCCCAGAAACAAAGATTTAAGTTACAAATGTTCGCTTTAAAAATATATATATTCAAAGATTTTCACGATTTTTCAAAAATAGCAGATATACAAGCTCATAGTGCGGCACCGAGTGCCGCACTATGAGCTTGTATATCTGCTATTTTTGAAAAAGTGAAATAGCCAAATTAATTTTAAAATGACACAGATGCGTTCCCGCCTGGTCTTAATGGATTAAATAAATAAATACAGGTATGCACACACACACACACACACACACACACACACACACACACACACACACACACACACACACACACACACACACACACACACACACACACACAAACACACAGACGAGCGCTCTTCTTGATTATTTAATTAAACGAAAAAGTAATCAACAGAATAATCGATATTTTGCAGCCTTTGCCAATTTCACAGAGAGAAGGTGTAACTAATGCTTTGCTGCGAATCCTCGGCCATTGGTAATCACATTAATGAATGGGACAGTGGGGCTGATGGGAAAGGGTGGCTATTTGTGGCATGAAGATAGCTCTTATCTGCCTCTGAAGCACAGATGACATTGGATTCATTTTTAGCAAATCAGTCACACAGGCGGTCCGTGTTGTTCTTCTATATCTGCATTCATCTTTCAATCCTACCTTTGCTTCTACGACCCCTCATTCTCTCTAATGATTTCTACTTGCCTGCTGGCTGATTATCATAGATTAGAATTCAAACACACACACACACACACACACACACACACACACACACACACACACACACACACACACACACACACACACACACACACACACACACACACACACACACACACACACACACACACACACACACACACACACAATGTATTATGTGCTGAATCCTTCTCTCCCAAAGAGACTGTAGTGTCTGACAGACATTGTCAATATCCTCTTCTCTAATTGGGCACCATATCCTCAAGTGAAACGGCTCAAAGTAATGACCAGGGGTGGTGGTATTAGCCTGTAATGTGTGTAGCACTGGTGATTCATCCCAATACACTGTTTTAGTCTTAGCAAACCTGTCAACAGACAGACAGACTGCTAAACAGAATCAGAATCAGAATCAGAATCAGTTTTATTGTCACATCACAGGTTTACAAGGTAAAAAAGTGGGTGAAATTCGTTTTTGTACATCGTTCCCATCGCAACGTTAATTTCCATAGAAAGAAGAGGGGGGGGGGGGGGGGGGGGGGGGAGAAGAAGAGGGGTGGGGAGAAGAAGAGGGGTGGGGGGCAAGTGGGAAGGAGATCAAAACAAGAGAGCAACAGAAGGCCAGACAAGTTATCTACATATTTACAAAGTACCTGAGATAATAAAAAAACTAAGGTGCCTGAGCATAGCAGCAATGTATGTATACTGTGCATGTTATACTTATACTGTGCATGATATACATATGGACGTTAAGGTGCTTAGAGAAAAAGAGCACAATAAAAAAGACCAAAAAAAAGTCAGTGCGTTATACATGGGATTAAGGTGCAAAAGGTCAGTGCGTGTCCACCTAGGGTGGACTGACCCTAGTATAATCCGCAAGTAGCTCCATGAGGGAGTGCAACAAAAAGTCATTTGTACCTGGTGTAGTCCACAGGTGTGTCCGAGGGGGAGCTAAGTCCAAGTCATTGTCCCTGGTATAATCCACAGGTGTGTTCAGGAAGAGCCAGAAAAGTCTGCACCGCCTGTTGTCAGGCTTATGCCTCATTCAGCATTCTTACAGCAGCCGGATTAAAACTGCACCAGAACCTGGTGGTGGAACTCTGAATCGAAAACTGAATCGCACTTAATCTACCCAAACCAGGCTCTGTTCTCTGAGTCAAATGAATTCTATTTGTAAATTTTTGTCCTCCCAATCATCATGATAAAGGCTATTCTATTCGACAATGATGATGATGATGATGATCAGTTCAACAATTCACTCCATTGTGTATGTGAGTCACCAGACCTTTCAACCATAGTTTCCACATACTAGATGCATGTTGTATGTAGGATAGGTGTGATTGCTATGTTGGGTAAGGATTGTGGATAAGGTTTATCTTCTTACAGTGATGTGACAATGCAATGTATACAGTTCATGTATATATATGTATATATACAGTTCATGTATATATATGTATATATACAGTTCATGTGGGAAACCAGAATATGTGGGAAAAGCTGAGCGAGGAGTGGCCGTGTTCGGGAGGTGTCCCCTATTCCCATTCATGTCAACGGGAAAATGTTATTGACTAATAAATCAATATCAATTAAACTATAAAAGATATCGCTTAGCAAAATGCAAGCACACGATTCCCGATGAAGCCAGATGCTTTGACTCGATATGACTGATGTGTGTGTGCCGTGGGAGGAGTAGCGGGACAAACATTAGAATGTATCTCTAATAATAAAGTGGCCCAAGTGCTATACTGTGTTGCCCTAGGGACAACCACACTAATAAGTAGCCTTGGGAACCAGTGGTTCCAGAGCCATGTGGCCCATAGGTCAGGGCCAGGGGCCTATCTATTGGCCCCTGGCGGCTTGATGGACAAGTACACCCCATGGACATGACGCTATAGTACAGTGGTTTTCCACCCTTTTCATAGCAAGGTCCATTATTTATTCGGCATTTGAGCCACGGGACCACCATTTGATGAGATTTAGACTCTCAGACCCAAAACTTATCGTTGGATACGATTTTCAGGCAAACGTTGATCAAAACAACAACAAACTAATTATGTAGACTTCTTGTAAATTAAGTAATGCAAATGTTTAACAATAATTTAACTCTTGAGAGAGTAAAATGAAACCAAATGGACCCGCTAGGGTCCATTTGGTTTCATTTTACGCTCTCAAGAGTTAAAGCTCTATAAGGGTCCACTTGGTTACCAACTCTTCCATCATTTAGCTGAGGGACCACCTGGAACCCCCTCAAGGACCACTGGTTGAGAACCGTTGCGCTAGTATGTTGCAGCGACTTGCCCCCAATCCAACCCTTGATGCTCTGCCAATGCAAGGAGGCATCGGGCACCATTTGTGTGGTCTTTGGAATTGAACCTCAGGGTGGACACTAACCACAAGGCCACTGAGCTGGTCGGTTCCCACTAATAGGCTGGTTGCCTATTTAAAGGTTTCATGACATTCAGTTTTACAACACATTAAAAGTATTTATCATGGTCCTTCAAACGTGTATTAAAAGTTTTAAATGAAAAATCCACTCCAGTGATCCATGGCAGGATTTTTTCTCTTATGATTTCTAAAGCCTTTTCAACTGCAATGAAAAAATAAATCTTTGCCCGCGAGTGTCGCTGTTGAGGGATTTTGACTGTCAATCATCGCCTCTGCCCCCCCCCCCCCAAAGGAATGGATAGGGGAGGGGTGAAGAGGAGAGGGGGCGGGATTAATGGACTGTGACATCAAAGTCCAGGGGCCAATCACAGATTACTTTTCAGCCCAATCATTCAGAAAACCCTAGACCACAGAAAATCCACTGAATGTTCAAAGTTCAGTTATTTTGGGTCTAATTGAGGTCATAAAACCCCCCCCAAAAAACTAAAAAATAAGAAAAGTGAAAATGATTGTCATAGAACCTTTAAAGCCTACATCATGGGCATCATGAAATCAGTACTGATGATCGTCTGAGGACCGAAACTTCCACTGAGCTTTTCTTTCCACCATGTCCCTTGTTTCACCCTTATAAATACATTTATTTTTCCATCCTTTAAGAGCCTCAATGTCTTTTTGGGTCAGTGTGCAAGCCTTTTCTGTTGCTTCTGCATTGCTGTGGTACAGACAGACTGATAGGAAGAGAAATGGTTGGACAAAGAGTCAGGAGAAACTGACAGGCAGACGGAAGATTCAAACAGGCAAATATATATTCCCCCCTGAAGCGAGTATTTCTATTGTTTGGCAGAATAGCCTGTTGATCTCTGTGTGTGTGTGTGTGTGTGTGTGTGTGTGTGTGTGTGTGTGTGTGTGTGTGTGTGTGTGTGTGTGTGTGTGTGTGTGTGTGTGTGTGTGTGTGTGTGTGTGTGTGTGTGTGTGTGTGTGTGTGTGTGTGTGTGTGTGTGTGTGTGTGTGTGTGTGTGTGTGTGTGTGTGTGTGTGTGTGACCCTGGAGGCCACTAAAATGAGACAGCTTGCTGAGTCACATTCATACAGCATTGTATTCTGGGCTTTCTATGGACCAGGGCACATACACAATGTACTTATGACGTTGGGTTCAAATCCGGTTCACTGCTATCGTCAAGACATTACTCCTTTCTTTCCCTTTTATTACTCTGTGTCTCTCTCTCTCCCATGATTTATTTCTCCCTCTACTTTAGGCTACCTGATGGCTACATAATACATCAAAATGCCAGAGCAATAATCTTGTGAAAAGACTTCTGTTGTGACCAAAAGTAGTAGGAACAGACTACATCTTATTTAGCCTCGTTCCCATTCTTTTCTCATCTCCAAGGAGAAAAGCCTAGACCTAATGCAGAGTGTGTCAATTCGTTTTTTAAGTCTGACGTCATTTTGTAGTTCAACGTTACTTCCGGGGCCAAAAGGCACCAGCGCCGTCCACTCTTCATTGTAAACAAACATGTTGGAACCCGTAAATCTTTTTACAATAACCTCCTTTTTCAGAAATGAACCATTGAGGGTTAAAAAGGGTCGTAATGCTAATATCATAGACAGTAAAAAGTAGGCTAATATATATATATTTATATACATATTTATTTATTATTATTAACATTAATATTATTTTTTTATATTTATTTATATATATATATATATTTATCTATAGGTATATATAAAATAACGATTTCCTCTTCTCTTTGTCGTTGCCAGGAAAGCAGTAGAATGACACTTGAGTCGTTATTTTAGTCTCAGATCTGTTAAAACAGCGAGGGACACAGCACTGTGCATATTGGCAAAACACACACTTGGACCCGGAAGTTGTTCTGACGGGGCGCAACGTCACGGCTTAACAACAGAATAGGGGCAGGACTTCCGTCATATGTATTTCCCCCGGAAACGATCTTTTTCGACCAATCACAACACTTAATTTACAGAGAATGTAAACGGAGTGTAAAGCCTCAACGTCATTTCCTTGGGTGGTACTCCCGCCAAATTCCAGTACTTCTGTTTAGACACTCAACTGGCTAGGTCTCGCCCAGCGTACATCTTTTTAGATTACAGTAATCAGGTTCATGTATAATCATAGCTTTGTTGTTGACTGGAGAAACCTGCCCCAACATAAATGTTTTAATAATGGTGTCACGATAAGCCAGCTGGCGAACCCAAATGCAGAGACTAAACACTGAGAGTCAGGTTAAAAGGTCTTTATTCAAACCACGCTATCCCTGAGCTGGGTTCTGAAGCAGAGGAGAAGAGTTTGAGTACAGGAGCAAAACACTAGGAACACAAGGAGAGATTCTAGGGAAAACTTGAAAATAACTGAGACTAGTAACTTCACTAGAATATACAACTGGCAAGAGTCATGCTACTACCATGGGAGGTTCTGCAATGATCTGGCGATGAGTGCAGTGAAGAACAGGGTTCAAATACTGTGAGGGTTGATCAGTTGATGGCCGCCAGGTGCGTCAACTGAGGGAGATGAGGTGACCATAGACAGGTGTGCCAAAGCTGGAAGCTGAGAGGCAAGCCTACGCCCACACCAAGACACAGACTGGGTCAAATGGTAGATTTTTCTGAGATAAAGCTCTCTGAATGCAAGTTATCAAAGCTTTTAGTACCCGAACACCTACCGCCAATCTGACCGATATGTCTGAGTCATATAGCGTTGGGGCATTTGTCACAGTACCCGTTGAAAAGAAGCGCCTGGTGACTCCAATGGGTATCGAGAGACACGTGTTTGTCGACACCCTCCATTAGGAGGAGGTGTACCCTCGAAGCGAAACAGTAAGACGTACGTAATCTACGTATGTAGCTGTGTGCGTGTTGTACAAGTGACCTTGCCTTGACCTTGTCTTGACGACCATGCAGTCTTATGCAAAGGTAAAAATTTAATTTAGATGGCATGTTATTTAGACAGATGCCAGGTTAATTTGTTGACCTGGCTGGCATCCTATAGTTTGTGTAGTTTCAATGTACAGATTATTTCTTTTGTGATATTATACTGTTTAGACTGATGCTAGGTCCTTCTGATGTATGTGTTTACCTTGCTTACTGTAAGTCGCTCTGGATCAGGGGTGGGCAACTTTGATGATGGAGAGGGCCACTATATTTCCACATTACATATACTGCCATTCTATGTCACACAAAAGTAGCAAAAATAGCAGATCTACAAGCTCAAAACGCGTCGCAGTGCGACGCGTTTTGAGCTTGTAGATCTGTTATTTTTGCTATATTTGAATTCTGAAAAGTAACATTTGTATTTAATTTCAAATGCATTCAGTTATACTTATGTTAACTTTATGAACTTAAATACAAATACATAGGACATAAAAAATACATTTTAATACTAGTCATTAAGCTACTAATATACTGAAGTAATTAAAGCGGGTCATGTTTGCATGTTTGCAATTGTAACAGCTGAAATCAATAATATATCAGTATTCCGATATTGACCTGCGGGCCGCATTAAGTGAAGGTGGGGGCTGCATGTGGCCCCCGGGCCGCCAGTTGCCCATGTATGCTCTGGATAAAGATTGTCTGCTAAATGCCTAAATTGTAAATTGTACGTAAAAATGTACACAGTCTAAATCCTCTTCTGCTTAAGCTGCTTAAAAATGGACAATGGGGCCGTGTCGCTCGTGAATGTTGTGCTTAACCACAGGCGTTCTTTTCATGAATGGTTTTAACAGACAGACAGTATTAGTTGTGGGACATAAAAGGGTTAAACTTGTGGTTTAATATCCTGTTCCGTGGATGATGGAGCCAGGCCAATATAGCACACTATGCCCAAAGCAATATGGTGGTGATAGCATAGTATCTGGTCATTCAACACCCCACACACACACACACACACACACACACACACACACACACACACACACACACACACACACACACACACACACACACACACACACACACACACACACACACACACACACACACACACACACACACACACACACACACAGGCGCTCGCATTGCATGAACTGTAGGAGAAAACATCTATTTATAGGCCTCTTGAGAGGGATGTGTATACGGTATGTGTGTGTGTGCACTGAATGCTTTATGATTAATGCATGCCAATCTCTTGAACCACCAGTCCTATTACCTGGAGAGAATGGCAATGAGGAAAAGGTAAAGATGGAGAATAGAGAGACCGTCAGGGAAAGAAAGACCAAGTAACGCAGACACAGACGGAGAGAGAGAGAGAGGGGGGGGGGGCAGAGAAAGAGAAATGGGAGCCAGAGAGACAGGCAGACAGACGGAGACACGACGGGCACACGGCTACAAAGAGACACTGACATACTGAAATTAAGAAAGCACATGTATGTAATGCTAAAAAGCTGCGAGACGTGCATGAAATGTTCATGCGCCGGCGCGCTCTGCGGGGAACACGCCAGATGGCGGCTTTATATGCTGTTCATGAATGCATGACAGAAGCAAGAGTGCTGAAACCAAACATATCCCAGTAGTGGAAAGATACAGCATCTAGATTCAAGGAGGATGAAGAGAGGTTTATTTGTGACTCACACGCACAGGTATAATAAGCACAGACTGTGCTCACACGAGTCGACAATTCAATATAACAACAAGGGATTGATCCAACCATCTCATTCAGAGTGTCCTGTGAGTGTAACAATAAAATAATGATAATAATAATAATAATTCCTTCCTTTCTTGCTTTTCCCAATTTTCTTTTTTTGCAAAATAACAACACACTTTTTGGACTTCAGAGCTACTTTTAAAATGACCAGCTCAACAAGATCTATACCCACCCAAAGAATTATCATCCCATTGCTGAAAATAATTTAATAATTGACCTGAGGGGGGGGGCTTTGGAATAGCTGCGCTGGCGTTACATATAAGACAAACACACTTGGAATGGGAAATAGAGGAGGGAAATGGAATTGGTAGGTTTTTTAAATATATTATATTGTAATGCTACTGACGTTTGTGCGCAACACTCTTGAAAACAAAGCATTGCATTGTGGGTTTGAGCTGACAGGCCCTTTTTGATGTCAATCAATCAAGTCACCTTAATTCAAGTGGCAGATGCCAATGTATATTTAAGGGGCACTGCTTTATATGACCCTTTTTATGGAGGATTTCAATTATTTGTCACAGCCATTTTACTTACTTAAAGGGATATTTCACTAACTTTCAACAAAACTTTTGGTCATTTTATCGTCTACTCAGGCCTTTAAAAGACAGTTTTTAAGTTGCTTTATTCAGTATTTAGATATTTGATATTCATTTTATCAGACACGCCCCCTTCCTATACAAACCCATTGTAACTTCAAACTCCATTTTAACCATGTTAGATTCATCAAAAACACCCGTCCTTGGTTCTGGTGACTCACCCTGCCCTCCTAATGCGTGAGGGGGCCGTGTTTTTCCGATTATCTTTTTCATTTATTCTATTTAATTTTTTAATTATATTTAATTTTTTTAATTTTCCAAAAAAAATATTAAAAAGTAATTGAAAAAACACGGCCCCCTCGCGTATTAGGGGGGCGGTATGAGTCACCAGAACCAAGACATAAAATGACCAAACGTTTTTTTGAAAGTGAAATATCCCTATAAGATATGATAAACCTTTATTGATCCCCTTGGGTAAAAACCTGTGTCATAGCAACAAAGCAGTAAGTGTGAAACACAGTATAGGTACTGTATTAAAAACATGTACAAATAGCAGAAATAGCTGATACATACAGGCTTACAATGTGTCAAAAGTGACGCGTCGTAAGCTTGTAGATCTGCTATTTCGGCTATTTTTTCGGAAAATGTATGAACTTTTTTCCAACATGGAAACGATTATGACGATTATGCAAAATA
Source organism: Gymnoscopelus braueri (assembly GCF_963280865.1). Lineage (NCBI taxonomy): Eukaryota > Metazoa > Chordata > Actinopteri > Myctophiformes > Myctophidae > Gymnoscopelus > Gymnoscopelus braueri. The sequence continues at coordinate 15,538,089 of NC_137617.1, read as the reverse complement.
AGTCTGATTATCTCAAATAATTATTTCGCCAGTGTGCAAGTTTGCCAGTCAGTAATCCCAGAGAACAGAACAGACATTGCAGGCTTGGTTGTGGTGCCTGATGGCTACTGGCATCATCCACACAAACGTTGGCCCTGGTATGCAAACTGAAGGGTCCAGTGAGTCACAGGTGCTGCGGCAACAGTCTCTCCAAGAGCTTCATGACACGTGATGTGACATCAGAGCCACTGGCCTGTAGTCATTAGATTCCGTGGCGTCCCTTCTTGGCAGTGGTGGAAAAAGTACTCGGATATTTTACTTCAGTAAAAGTATCAATTCTGCAATATAGAAATACTCTGTTACAAGTAAAAGTCCGGAATTCAAAATTTACTTGGGTAAAAGTACAAAAGTCTACGAGTTCACGACGCGTTGTGAGCTTGTAGATCAGCTATTTTCATATAGCCTATGTATAAAATAGGTGGTTAATATATGTTTTATAATATAATAATTGATAACTGCAAAGTAACTAGTAACTATTGTTTTCAAATAATTGTAGTGGAGTAAAAGTACAATATTTACCTCTGAGATGTAGTAGAGTAGAAGTAAAAGTATTGGAAATTGGAAATACTCAAGTAAAGTACAAATACCTCAAAATTGAACTTAAGTACAGTACTTAAGTAAATGTACTTAGTTACTTTCCACCACTTCTTCTTGGACACCACCCTGGGTGGCTCAGGGCCTTTATGAAGAACAATCATGTCTAGCGATTAAGATATTGATTGATCGATTGATCGGTGACATAGCATCATTAGAACATGTCTAGAATAACTATGTAGGAAGGAGGAAGTTGAATAAAAGAAAGGGAAGGTGTGAGTATGAGTTGGTTTGGTATAAAGAGCTAATGAGATGAGTTCAAATAGCCTGAGTAATGTGACAAATGAGGTAGAGAATATATCATTATATCTCGATGAAATATATTCAATATATTTCTATGAAAAGAAAAGAAAAACCATCAACTTCCACTTACTGTAAGTGTAAGAATGTAATGGGTGTCACAAGGTATTCCAACACGTTACTGTGTTCCCCATCGTGGTGTTGATGGGATTCTAGGGAAAACTTGAAAATAACTGAGACTAGTAACTTCACTAGAATATACAACTGGCAAGAGTCATGCTACTACCATGGGAGGTTCTGCAATGATCTGGCGATGAGTGCAGTGAAGAACAGGGTTCAAATACTGTGAGGGTTGATCAGTTGATGGCCGCCAGGTGCGTCAACTGAGGGAGATGAGGTGACCATAGACAGGTGTGCCAAAGCTGGAAGCTGAGAGGCAAGCCTACGCCCACACCAAGACACAGACTGGGTCAAATGGTAGATTTTTCTGAGATAAAGCTCTCTGAATGCAAGTTATCAAAGCTTTTAGTACCCGAACACCTACCGCCAATCTGACCGATATGTCTGAGTCATATAGCGTTGGGGCATTTGTCACAGTACCCGTTGAAAAGAAGCGCCTGGTGACTCCAATGGGTATCGAGAGACACGTGTTTGTCGACACCCTCCATTAGGAGGAGGTGTACCCTCGAAGCGAAACAGTAAGACGTACGTAATCTACGTATGTAGCTGTGTGCGTGTTGTACAAGTGACCTTGCCTTGACCTTGTCTTGACGACCATGCAGTCTTATGCAAAGGTAAAAATTTAATTTAGATGGCATGTTATTTAGACAGATGCCAGGTTCATTTGTTGACCTGGCTGGCATCCTATAGTTTGTGTAGTTTCAATGTACAGATTATTTCTTTTGTGATATTATACTGTTTAGACTGATGCTAGGTCCTTCTGATGTATGTGTTTACCTTGCTTACTGTAAGTCGCTCTGGATCAGGGGTGGGCAACTTTGATGATGGAGAGGGCCACTATATTTCCACATTACATATACTGCCATTCTATGTCACACAAAAGTAGCAAAAATAGCAGATCTACAAGCTCAAAACGCGTCCACTCGAACGCCTGAGAGTTCTGAGTGAAGCAAGCCTCGTTGTTTCATAACACGTTCCTCATGTGGGAGTTTAGTGTGGTGGAAGAATTCTCCTGAGCTTTGTATTCACACATACACACAAACAGGCATGATCAATGCACGCACACATGCACACACACACACACACACACACCCACAGTCACACATGTACACACACACACGCTCACACTCATACTTAACCCATTAAGACCGGGAACGCGTCGGTGTGTCATTTTAATATTTATTTGGGCTATTCAAAAATAGCAGCTCTACAAGCTCATAGCGCGGCACCGATTGTCACGCTATGAGCTTGTAGATCTGCAATTTTTCAAAATTTTCAATATATATTTTTAAACCGAACAATTCAACTCAAACAGTAAAAAAAAAAACTCATGATGCTATAGTCAGTGGTTCTCAAACTTGTCAAGGACCCCCAAAATGTATATGTTTTTGGCCACGGACCCCCATCTCAAAATATGTTGTTCCAGGGACCCCCCCAGAAGCAAATATTTGAGTTAAAAATGTGCGCTTTAAAAATAAATATATATTCAAAAATTTGAAGATTTTGAAGATTCAAAAGATCTTTCTAAAATAGCAGATCTACAAGCTCGTAGTGCGGCACTCGGTGCCGCGCTATGAGCTTGTATATCTGCTATTTTTTAATAGCCCAAAGACATCTAAAAATCTTAATGGGTTAAGTTGGTCATTGGCAACACATCTGAACCTCCTTCCTACTGTATCTATAACTTCATAGCACGGTGGGTCACAAGCTTTTCTGGGTCAGGGCCCACTCGAAAATCCCGAAAGCATATGTAGCCCACCCATCTGACCATTCAGGCTGCTGTGTTTAGTGGTCAGATGGGTGGGTTTACTAATAAACAATTATTTATTAAACTACCGGCTGGAAAACCATGGTGATTTGATGTGCACTTTCATTCTCTCCCCCCAGACCATGAACCCTTACATATTTCTGTGACACAGCCTTTTACTCTATCTAGCACCACCCTTAGACCAGTGGTGTAAAGTAACTAAGTACATTTACTCAAGTACTGTACTTAAGTACACTTTTGAGGATTTTTTACTTTAAATGGAGTATTTCAAATTTTCAATATTTTTTACTTCTACTCCACTACATATCAGAGGCAAATATTTTTACTCCACTACAATTATTTGAAAACTTCAGTCACTGGTTACAAAATGGCTATTTGAAAATATACAAGCACAAATATACAAGCTCAAAACGTGTCGCATTGCAACGCGTTTTGAGCTTGTAGATCTGCTATTTTCAAAAGATTTTAATACATTTTATACATATGATACCTTGTGAAATGGAACATTCTGCATAATGACTACTTATACTTTTACTTAAGTAAGAAATGTTCCCACTGCCTTAGTCCAACATTTCCAATTGCAACACAACATGACTCAAAATCAAATAGGTGGATTGCCATGGCACTTGCTGAGCACCTTCATGCTCCACACAGAGGACCAACCATTCGAGTGATCTCGGGACAGAATGTCAGCTTTGCACTACAATATCAAACTGTCCATCCAACACTTTGGTCACAAGCTAGACCAAACCTAGAAAACGATTTGGCTGAAAAAGACAGGCTCCCGTTTCATCCTGTCTTTATGTTTATATTTTCCAACATTTTGTTTGCCTCTCTCCGTCTGTCTTCGTCGAAGATGATTCCACTTCAAAATACTAAGATGGCAAGAATGCAGCACGCAAGGAAAAGCAGAAAAAGTGTGCTGTACTGTGGATGGCAACTATCTGTTTCTCTCTCTCTCTCAAATTTCATATATACACACACAGAAATCCATGATAAAAATCTGTAATATTATAAGGATTCCTGCTTCCTTCAGTGCGTGTATCTGAGGGAGGTATTCTGGGTTATTTCTTTTTTCATCTTTTTTTCTGACATTTTTCGGAGCTAGCTTCCTCACCCTAAAAGCACAAACACAGTGTGAGTGTGTGAGTGTGTGAGTGTGTGTGTGTGTGTGTGTGTGGGCGGGCTGTTAGATGTTCATGCAGTGTCAACTCTCTTTCCCAGTATCAGAGCGTAGAAAACAACAGGGAAATGACACATTAAAAGTGGAAGAAAAACGTGTTCATGAACTCGACTGTGTGATCGAAAGTTCTTTCTTTCTTTCTCTATAGACCAGGTCTTACTTCCTTACCCTCCCTTCCTTTACACAGAGCTGGCAAACAACAGTGGATACCTGGACCAGTGGTCCCCATTCTCTTTTCTCTTGTGTACCCCTTGTGCTGTTCTGCCATGCCAATTGTACCCCCTCACTCATGTTGATGATTCTCCTTTCTTTGTTCTATTAACCCCTTCAATCCGGAGACATACTGTGTCATTTTAGATTTTTTAGCTATAACCATAATTTTTTGCTTTGGGCTATTCAAAAATAGCAGATCTATAAGGTCATAGCTGAGCTTGTAGATCTGCTATTTTTTGTTTAAAAGTTTGAAAATGTGTGCAAATCTTTGAATATATATATATAATAATATATATAATATATAGTTGCAACACATTTTATTTAGTCACCTGAGCTTTACACTTTTAGAAAAAAATCTTTACAGTTTTTTTCCTTTCTTGGGCAGTGTGCCAAACACAATATTCAGTCATATGAGCTTTACATTTTCTAGAGACACATAGGCTGAGGAATCAAAGCGGCATTGTATTGTATACTGTAGAAACCGTTAACAACCGGTCAACAGACAGAGAAGGGGGGGTCCTTTTCATCGCCACTCTTTCAGCGCGTCAACGCTGACCAAACAACGCTTAAATCTTTTAACGTAGGTTCCGCCGACAGCTGCTGTCAACAGCTGCTTCTTCAACAGATGATAGATATACACCTGGAGCCCGTGTTCACAAACAAACAAACAAACAAACGCTATTGTCAGGGATTTTCCTGCCTGTGCGGTGTCCTCCTACAGTGTCGTTTTAAATCACAATGGAGCATCTTGTTGCCAGGAAACATATGAATGCCTCTGACACAGTAGCTCACATTGTTGCACGTTTGCTGGAAGCTTTGTCCTTCTACTGTGCTGCTGTGTTGTTCAGAATGTTAACCCTACAGCATCAACGGGACACAAGCTCAACATCAGGGTCAGTGATGAGAAGACTTTGACCAGGGGTGTATAACACATTCTGTGTGTGGCAACACTTTATGGTGTGTGACCCATTAGTAACACCATACTGTATTTAACCTACGGTATTTTCTGTGCTATATTCAACATGGTGTCATTCTCTGACTATAATCAGAGTAAATAGTGTAATTCACACAAGAAAGGCCTGCATAGTACGTATGTTGCCCTATAATGTCCCACAAGCTAATTGTTGTGGATACAAACTCATTATACGTGATATTTATTTTAGAATATCCTAAAATGATTATATTTTGGACATTCCTTAGAGTCCCACAATCTGACTAATGGGTTTTAAAAACAGAATATAAAATAAATTAAGTTATATATCTCTGCTGTGCGGCAGAAACCAGCTAACTCCAAAATGTTCATTTTTCAGGAAATGAAAAAAAAAGTGGAGGTTTTGTTCATCATTGATAAGAACAGCTGAATGGACCTCCAAGCTCACAATGAGTTTGGAGGACAAAAGGGGGTGGAGCCTGGAGACAGCAAAACCAGCTAACTCCACCGGAGTTAGCTGGTTTTGTCAGAAGCGCTTTTTTATGCTTTTCATTGGTTCAATGTTTTTTTTACCAACACACAGACGTAAAGGGTGTTCAATGGCCCTGATTTATAAAAAAAAATGCAAAAGCGTCAAAATGGAGTATGTTGGTTTCTGCGGGACAGCAACGACACGCCCGTTAGATTTTCAGATATCTTCCATGCTATTGTGTATTCTGGCCTAAAGGTGTCACTAAAGGAAAGGTTGGTGTGGTTCATCTTCGGGGGACCATAAAGGTGCACGGCAAATTTCATGGCAAATATCGTGAAGTTATGGGACCAAAATATAGGTCAGATGGATCAACGTCTCTATCCTTACATACAGCTAGGATGATGCTCGTTGTTGCACTTTCATGTTTATGTTGTCCAGAGGACCACAATGGAAATTAGCCTTCAGGCTTTTTTTTTTATTTTTTATCCTCTATGATGCTACAACATTTTACTGTCTTTCTTGAATTGTGCACTTTTCTGTGCTATCACCTAAATCAGGGGTCTTCAACAGGGCGTCCGGGACCCCTAGGGGGTCCTCAGAGTTACTACAGGGGGTCCGCCAAATCTTTGTGTGGTGGGGAACATTAGCCTAAAATAGCCGATCCACAAGCTCACAACGCCTCTCGCTGCGAGGCGTTGTGAGCTTGTGGATCGGCTATTTTCGGAGAGTCAGTGTGGAGGGAAAAAGAGCAGACCAAGTACAGAGCTAACGGTCAAGTTGACTAAATATTGAAGGTTTAAATCTGGAAATACAAATTAACATGAATCCAGCTATCTATGAAATCTATGAAAATCTGCAACACAATTTTACACAATATGTAGTGGGGGTCCCTGCTTCATCGCTCTCTCAGCTAGGGGGTCCTTGGCCTGAAAACGTTGAAGACCCCTGACCTAAATCAATCTATCTATTAGTCAGCCAGTCAGTCAATCAATCAAAAAACAAAGCGTGGTGTTTTTCTACCTACAGTATCATTGCCTTTTCAAATGCAACACATAGATGTTGTTTTGCTGTCAGGAAAGGAAATGTTTCATTGTGAATTCAAGGTGGATTTTAAAAGTTTATAAAGCAAATTCATCAAAAACTGAATTAATTGCTCTTTGCAAATAATACGTTGTATACTTCGGTATTATGTTCATTTTACATCGATTCAAGGTCCTCATATTTGCACCTGAAATGATCTGATTTCTCACGCAAGGTTGCCCTGGGTCCCTGATAATTGTCTCCACCAGGCCGAAAGGCATGGCGAGAGAGTATGTTTTGCCCCCTGTCCGTCCGTCCGTCCGTCCGTCCGTCCGTCCGTCCGTCCGTCCGTCCGTCCGTCCGTCCGTCCGTCCGTCCGTCCTTCTGTCTGTGAGCAGCTAATCTCCGCCACCGTTGGCCTGGTCGCTGTGAATAGTCATAGCGCCACCATGCCACCTGTCATAGCGCCACCATGAGGCCGACTTTTGCAAAACAAATTTTTGGATATTACTCCTACAGATTTGGTCCAAACAACACACACGTGATCAACACGGATCTGTCCAATTTTCCATATGCCATCCTGATTGGCTAAGATTGGATTCCAAAGTTTGCAGGATTGGTTTGTTTTGAACAAAATGCCTCAAATCATGAACGCAGCATGTGATTTCTGTGAAATCTTCCACGTAGATTCCCACTTGGCCCAGGAAGAAATGCCACTTGAAAACGTTCACATCAGCCTCATGGTGGCGCTATAACAGGCCGATTCACGTTTTTACCTTTAACTGCACCGATCTGCGTGAAACTTTGCACGCACTCTCCCTAGAGTCCAAGGAAAAACCTTTGTGATGCATTTTTCACATCTGCCTTTTAGAGCGCCACCAGGAGGCTGACTTTTGTAAAACAAATGTTTTCTTCTTACTCCTTCAGATTCTGTCCAAAAAACACGCAAATCGGTACACACAGTATCTCTATAGTCATGTGATCAAGATGAATGTGTCCGATATTTCATATTCCATCCTACTTGCCTTACATTGGCTTACAAAGTTTGCATGAAAGGTCCGTTTTGAACAAAATTCCTCAAATCATGAACGCAGTGAAAATTTGTACACACATTCCCACTAGGGCGAGGAAGAAATGCCCCCCTTTTCACATTGGCCTGTTATAGAGCCACCAGCAGGTCTAATTTAGCAAACCACATTTTTGGAACAAAATCATGAATGCAGTGTCCGATTGCTGTGAAAAGCCTAAGAAGAAATGGAACCCTTTTCACATTGGCCTATTATAGCGCCACCAGGAGGCCAAAATAACCTACCTGACCTGGCGGAGACTTGTGCTCCGAGGAGCACTTTTTCTAGTTTCCCTCTGTGCCAACATCTACCCAACTGCCTTCATTATATTCATGGGAAAGGCATAACGTATATGAAATATGAATGACATTAGGCCAGAAGCAGAGGCAGTCTGTCGATTTATCTTTTTATTGTCTGTGTTAGACTCAGTTAAAAGAAGAAAGTAAGAAACAGCTCGTAAAATAATGGGCATAAACCAACGTTTTGTCCGCACACATCTCATGTCTGTGTGGGTCAAAACATTGCTTTGAGCCCATTCAAATAATTTCTGCATCGTGGCTCAGGGGCCAGGCTGCGCGACTTCATTCTTTTAACTTTGACCTCACTCGCCATGGTCAGCACCTCCGCAACACTGGTGTGCATTCCTCTCCTTTGTTTGTTTGTTTGTTAGTCTGATAACCTGGCTAGCACAGACAGGCGTGGAGGGAAAGAAACGCACAAGGAGGATGGGATGGGAGGAAGGCTGGGTATAATCTAATGAACATTTGGCAGGGCACGGTTATCCTGGTCTGTTTATCCTGTTAAACAAATGGCGATGCTATTAAAACGGCATTAGGCGAGAAATGTCAAACTCAAAATTGAATGGGCGGTTTTCCACGAAACTCAGCTAAGCATATTCCTGCTCCCCGGAGAAAGAACCCTACTGATTTCAGGGACCCGCATGTCCTTCCCTCTGGTGCCATCTATCCATCTGGGTTTGTGATGTGTGGAAGTTTTCCTCACAGAAACCTCATTGAAAATAATAATTTTCTTTATTTCTTTCCGTGTCTCCTCCCACACTCTTTGCTCTCTCTCCCTTTCCATCTGTCTGTTTCTGTCTCCTTCTCACTTGCTCCATCTGGCCCTCTCTCTTTCTCTCTCTAGCCCGTCAGTCTCTCCACCCGTCTCTCTCTAAAACGGTGGTTCTCAACCCGTGGGCCGGGGCCCACCGACGGGTCGCGAGGATATTGCAAGTGGGCCCCCAAATAATTGACAAAACATTAAAATTTGAATGATAATGTAACATTGACATAAAAAATATATATGTAAAAAAACAAAAAACTAAACAATGTCATGGTATTTTTTGTTCTTTAAAACCTTGAACCTCATTCAATCAATCAATCAATCAATGAATCAGTCAATGCATCAACCTTTATTTGGCACATACAATTAAAAAAGTATTTCTAATAAAAATAATAATAATACATTTTATTTGTAATGCACTTTTCATTCACAAGGAATCAGAGTGCCACATGGTAAAAACACATCATCAATCATATAAGGTTAAAAAAGCAGGGTTTAAAAGCAGATAAAAATTCAACACGAAAATGCCCTCCAAAACTAAAAAGTCTTCAGGCCTATTTTAAAAGAGTCCAGGGTCTGTGGTGCTCTCAGATCAATAGGAAGGCTGTTCCTATATGTATTTCTATGTGATACATGGTGATACTGCTACAGTAAACAGGTGAACCACTGCTCTTAAGTACTGCATCGTGTCTCTTTCTCTGTTTTGATCCCGCTGTGCGATCCTGCTCCACTTATTGTTTACAGCTATGATAAGCTGTTTACAGCTATTGATGTTCATAGCTCTATATGCCTCTCTCTCTAGATCTCTGATCTTTGCTATGAATCATATCCCATCCGTCTATCATACGCCTTACCTCTCTAAATAAATACCTCAGAACTTTATGATGAATCATCATATCACACGTCTGTCCATCTATCTTACTACAGACGCCACTCTCTCTCTCGCTCTCTCTCTACCTTTGATCTGCTGTATGAATCATATCACTTTGTCTATCGGTCTTCCTACAGAAGCTCTCTGTCTCTGCCTTGATCTATTGTATGAATCATATTTCAATGCGACTGTGATTTTCTTTTCTGCGAATTACTCCGTTGTGTTTCTGTGGTGGGTTTGAAACTCCGCCAGGTAATCAAAATGACCACATGCTCTGTCTAATAACTGTAATCACAAACACATAGACCTGACACTTCACCAGTTAATGGAATGGCGCACGCACGCACACACGCACACACGCACGCACTCACACACTCACACACTCACACACTCTCACACACACACACACACACACACACACACACACACACACACACACACACACACACACACACACACCCTTGCACTGCTATACTTGTGAAGACGTTCGACTGATTACCATTGACCACATTCATCTCCCTAACCTAGTCCAACCTTAACCATCACCACTTCATGCCTAACCTTAAAGCAAGGACCAGAACAAAATCCAATCTGTCACTAATTTTCCTCATCTTGGGATCCTTGCGAGGACCCTTGGTTCTCACACAGATAGCAGTACTAGCACACACACACACACACACACACACACACACACACACACACACACACACACACACACACACATATTTTTACACAGGATGTATTCCATTATTTACTTAATGCCCCCTCCATTATTCAACAGAGGGGCCAAATCCTTCAAAGCTCGGAATAAATAATACATTACTTCCTGTTTGCGCAGTAGCTGTCCGGTCCCTTAGTGATGACATCACCAATTCAGTTCACAACAGGGGAGTAAGCATGAACGCGCACAGAAGGTGATCTTTGTAAGGTCACTGACATACTGGTACAAGCACATTAGCAAAGCCCTTTTCCAAGGCTGTGTTTGTCTATGAATTCATCTAGAAATTCTTGAAATGCTTGAGACACAAAATAAGACAAAGAAAGAGGGAAAAGGATACCTAGTTGCCAATTCTCTGCCAGTACAGGTCTGTGAGGCGTCCCCAAAATCTCTTCTACCCGGTTCACCTCAGTGGCTGGAGCAATTGATCTGCATTTGCACACAGCCATTGACCATTACCATCTGCACGGAACAGCAAAGGCCGTTTTTCGCTTTCCCCAAATGTCAGCTGTTTATTAGCGTTTTTGTGTCCGCTGGCTCCCGGGTTGCCAAATCATGTGCGTGAAACAAGCGCCGGTGTTGCCACATCCGTGAAACAAGCGGACCATCCGTGAAACAAGCGGACCATGACGCACTTTGGGTGCTCATATCCCCCGATGGGTATGGTCTAGTACATGTAATTTTGGAGGTCCTTGACATGAAAAAGTTTGAGAACCACTGATATTTATACGGTTTTCAGAAAACTGTTAGGATTTAGAAGACATTTATAGATGCGTCCCCGGGTTGAATGGGTTAAGGGAGCAAGTGAGAGGTGTGTGAGATAATACATGACAGGAAAAGAGGAGAGAAATAAACTAAGTACTCTAAATACATTTTATTTATAGAGCACATGAGCGTCGCGCCTGTCACAGACATGCGCAGAGCAAGTTCTGTCAGGGAACTCAGTGCAGTGAGCATGGCCTACTATTGGACCACATCAGCTCCACCTACACATCCACTCATCCACTCACACTCATCTCATTCTCAGACCGCTCTATTTAAGCTGGAAGGTTGCACTTCTCATTCTGCTTGCTTTGCTGCACACACACCATTGCTGCTGCTGCGCTGCTGTTCATTACTGTTGCTAAAATTGCTAAAATTGCTGCTCAAATGGCTTCTCAAATACGGACTCCACTTAGCAGGCTAATATGCATGAAATGCTCTGCTTTGATACAATCTTGGTGAGACAGAAAGTTTGATCTGGCTAGAAGAACTCGCACAGGTAGACCATCTGTAGCCGAGACCAAGGAGCAGCTTTTGTTCTTGTCTTTGGCATTACCGTGGTGCGGTAATTTACACTGAAATCGCAATTGTTTGTTAAGAAAACAAAGTGATCACGTCACCCGGGTGCTGCTTATTCCGAGATGAAACCTTGGCCAGCTGCTGGCTGCTTGACTGCTTCCCTGCTGTTCTTCATGTCGAGACTCCATGTCGAGAATCCAGGTCAATATTCTATTTTATAATCATTCAGTGGTCAGGCTTTAATGCAGAGTATACATGTGCATTCTTTTCATTTATCAAGGCTGTCGAGTCATTTGTGGGCATAAATAAGGTAAGGATTGGAAGTCAGTTCAAGTCCTCTCAAGTATAGAAGAACAGTGTGTTTGGTGCGCGTCTGAAGGACTAGCGCTGTCAAAATCAGTGTTGCCATGTTGGCTTATTATAAGTGACTTGTGTTTGTTTTCTGTTAAATCACTTAAGAAAATTATGTTGACTAAACCAGTCCATGTGAAGGACCCCCAGATTAATCTGTAATTTTGTTGTTAAAACGTTCATAATATTCAAAACAGTTTGCAAATCGTTATCATGGTAAAAGAACATTATGACGACTTTAGGATGATGATTGAGGGGGAAATTAATAATCAGGGGAATATAGGACCTAACCTAAACCTAACCATAACCTTAGTGGGGGAACATAGGTCCGGGGAACATAGGTATGACCCCGTTTGTTAATGGTTAAAATATTATGCCCATGCATGGGTGCAAGGAACCTGATAGGCCTACTATGCCACATTGTCCCAGAGGGACCTTGTCATGTGCTCAGTGCTACAGTCAATGTAGTTCATACTCAACTGTCACAGGTTCTGGAGTAAAGTGGGTGAGGTTATGGCAATGTAAACAGGTTAAAGACAAGTAGTCTTGTGGCTAGTAGTCGCTTCTTTAGGATGTTTCTAGTCTGGCTGATTTCTCTCTCAAAACTTGGCAACACTGTGCAGTCAGTGTTGCAGACTGTGAGCAGAGAGGACCATTACTTAGCGTCACTTTTATGCAGTGCATTGCTCAACTGTTATGTTTCATATAATGTACTGATTAGAAACGGTTAATGCTCAGTTTGGCCGTCATCTTGAGTAGGATAGGGAAGTACAGTTGTGGATGAAGAGCTAGTTGTGCTCTTGTGTTTTCAAACTTGGTATAGTTCATTGACCAATCTTAGTGCGTTCCCTCCGGGCAATGGGACCGCATTTGGGTTGCCATGTCTGCTTATTATAAAACACAGTTATAAGTAATATAGTAATTTATTTTTATCTTGCTTTAGTGTTGCAGTTGCAGTAGTATGCAGATTTTTCTTGAGTAAAGCAGCATAATGCCAAGTATCTAGTGTAGGAATTAATTATGTTCCAAGTAAGTCTACAGTGGTTAAAAAATGTATAGGCTATATAGCGATTTATTCAGCAGTATCTCAATCTAGGAGAATGCATTTAAAACAATGCTGTAAAGAGAATTATGGTGCACAGGAAACGTTTATATTAAAAGTAGACTATAGTGTGCAGACTGTTCATTATATTGTGGTAATCGATTTAATGTTGCAGCTAGTATGTGCTGATTGGGGGCTATAGCTATTTCCATCTGATGTAGCTACTTTTTCTGGTAATCTTAATTTGCAATGTAGGCTAAATGGCATTGGAGTTGTCAAATCATTTACTCAGTTTCAGTTGCCTCTAAGATGTAGTGGAGGTTGGTAAATATAATAATAATAATAATAATAATAAGTAAATCAATTAAGTAATGGGCTATTATACTGTGTTGGCAGCAGTGCTTGGTCAGATGTAAGCTTTTGATTGCGTTCTAATGTTGCCCCTATGCTCTTGTAAGGCAAAGCTAATTAAGCTATACTTGCTGTAGGGGTGGGATGAGTCAAGGTGGCATTCATGCGCCATCTTTGTGTCAAGAAAGGAAGGTCAGGATAATTAAAGGAAATGGGTCCGATATCAACATGGATATGCAGACTATATACATAAAGGCATGGAATGGGTGCATATAAAAGTGTATAATAGAGCTTATGTCATCACAGAAATGTGATGTGTAATGGTTGCTTCAAATGGTTGCTTCACAAAAACATGAGTCGGTTGAATTTAAAGAGATCAGGAAATGGCTTTATTGCTAACGTTTAATGAAGGCGTGGTGTTGTCAAACATGTTGCTAATACTTATTAGAGGGGGGGCTAGGGTATGACCTTTACAGGGGCTAGTTTTGAATTGCAGCCTCCTGAAGGTACTCTTTTAGGGCATTTTGAAGGAGAGTAGGGTGTTACAATCCTTCACACCTTTTGGTGGCATAGCGGGAGAACTAATTTAACCCCTCGTTGTGCCAAATGTCGGTTGGCTGTAATCAGTGGAGCTACCTCTGGTGTTGTGACTGTGGGATTCATTTACGAAGTACTTTTGCAGGTACATGGGTATCTTAACCCATTGCAATCTTCTTAGGCCCATGGCAAGTTGCTGTACTCTGTCCTCAACCCTGAGTCATCCGACCCTAGCAAAGTGAGCAGGGGTTAGATGAGTTGTAGGTGTAAGGCCAAGAAGTAGCCTTACCAGTTGTTTTGGGGATGTCTGGAGCTTTGTTTAAGGCCTTAGTGGTGTGATACCATGAGGTCCATGCAAGGTTGAAGTAACTTGGATGAGGGCCGCTGTTAGAGTCCTCCAAGTATTCTTACTGATTAGAGAGGGTATTGTATACAGCTAAATACTGCTGTTCTAAAGTGCAAGCTAGTGATTCAGCTAATAAGCTACTTACACTTGCTAACATTACAGCTACAAATCATGTTGGATAATGCTGCTGCTAGTTCTAAAGTGTTAGCTACTGATTCTACTACAAGCTATACTTATACTAAAATTGCTGCTTACAGACATGCGCAGAGCAAGTTCTGTCAGGGAACTCAGTGCAGTGAGCATGGCCTGCTATTGGACCACATCAGCTCCACGTACACATCCACTCATCCATTCACATTCATCTCATTCTCAGACCGCTCTATTTAAGCTGGAAGTCTGCGCTTCTCATCCTGCTTGCTTTAGCAGCAATTTTAGCAACAGCAATGAACAGCAGCGCAGCAGCAGCATCAGTGTGTGTGCAGCAAAACAACAGAATGAGAAGTGCAACCTTCCAGATTAAATAGAGCGGTCTGAGAATGAAATGAGTGTGAGTGGATGAGTGGATGTGTAGGTGGAGCTGATGTGGTCCAATAGTAGACCATCCTCACTGCACTGAGTTCCCTGACAGAACTTGCTCTGCGCATGTCTGTGACAGGCGCGACGCTCATTTCTGTCAGGACAACTCATAAATAGAAAAAGACAAATCATGAAGGATAAGATATATTTATTGAATATAAAATGAGCAATATATTTATTATGGTTTGGCGATGAATTGGATCTGCTTTTAGGTACTCCGATAAAGCGCATTTCCCAACCATAGGGACTCAGAATCCCCCAAAACAGCACAAACTGCGCAATGTCAGAATCCCCCAAAAAAGCAGATCATTCAGCACCAACCTTAAGCTATGTGTACAGCAGAGCGCCTACCGTCTCCTGATACAGGAAGACCATGCCGATATCCCCCCATTCTTGGAGACAGAAACACAGCTGTGTTCTTCTCTTGGATCAGACACTGGCCATACTAGCATTATGTGATAAAATCTATGTGACATCTACCTGCTTTATGTGTGTCCAACTGGATAGAGGCCTCCCTAACTCTTCAAAACTCTTCCAATCTTGGACATGACATATATATAGAGATATAAAGTTTCATGGCCTTGCGATATGATTTGACGATGATACAGTGTACGGAGTCATGACTGAGGCAGCTCCTCAACCGCTTCGCATCTCAAATAACAACCGTATAAATAAAAAAGGACCACATTTGGTTTTCAGTGCTATTATTCTCTATGGAATGAAACTTGAGGCTATATTTAAATTTCCTTTTTGAGCCACTGTTTCTTTTAATATATATTTCTTAAATTTAGAGTAGCCAATTATTTTGTACCACCTTTTCCTCCCCAATTTAGTCATTATGCCAATTAATTCCTCCCTGCACACATTTCTGTGTTGTCACTGCTGTCGTAGCCTACTGATTCACCTGCCAGTGAGGAGCCCTCACCGGCAGGACGTAGGGCCTTCGTCCTACTCCTCCGGCCCAACACTCCCCACTGACAGGTGCCGCCCCAGCCCGTAGGAGGACGTGCAATGACCAATATCACCCTCACCGCTCGGCTTCCCTCCCCCGAACACGGGCCAATTGTGTTCGCCTGACAAAGCCGGATGCACCACGGTGGATTCGAACCCACAACCTCCGTGGTGGTGGGCAGGGACTTTGCCACTGCGCCACCCGACCGCCTTGAAGCACTGTTAGACAGAGTGTGTCAGTACACACATGGCGTTGGTTTGTATTTCTCCACAGTGTATGGCTGTGAACAGTATTATTGTGTACCAGGCCTACTAGTAGAGGCCCTAGGAGGGGTCCACGCGCACCCACTTATTTATTTTTCGAGTTTGGATTTTTGGCATCCATAGGACCTCTAAAATAGGGATTTTGATGATCCCAAGAAAAAAAGTGGTCCAAAGTGTGTTTTTTTCAATGTTTTATTACCCCTATGAGCCCTGCAGGATTGCTGGCTGGAACGCTGGCGAGTCTTTCGGAGACTGTGGCACGCTCAAATTTAGACGTAGCCCAAAGATTGAGATACCATTTGATTCTAGACAACCTCAGGTTTCTAATGGGGCCAACCTTGTCATGCTACCTTGTCGGTAAGGTAGCATGACTAAATACCTAATGATTCAAAGTTAGTGGCATGAGACCACTGTACTGCATCTAGAGACCACTGTACTGTATCTAGACCACTGTACTGCATCTCTTGCTATATGAGACCACTGCATCTATACTGCATGAGATCATGTACTGCATCTTGACCACTGTACTGCATCTATAAACCACTGTACTGCATATATAGACCATTGAACTGCATCTATTGACCACTGTACTGAATCTATATACCACTGTACTGTATATAGACAACTGCACTGCATCTATAGCTGTACGAGACCACTGTACTACATATACAGACTACCTACTGTATCTATAGAATGCTGCACTGTATCTATAGACCACTCCAGTGCATCTGTTAGACCACTGTTGTGATATGTAGACCACTCTAGTGCATCTGTAGACCACTGTAATGCATCTGTAGACCACTAGTGCATCTGTAGACCACTGTAATGCATCTGTAGACCACTCTAGTGCATCTGTAGACCACTAGTGCATCTGTAGACCACTAGTGCATCTGTAGACCACTGTAGTGCATCTGTAGACCACTAGTTTATCTGTAGACCACTAGTGCATCTGTAGACCACTCTAGTGCATCTGTAGACCACTAGTGCATCTGTAGACCACTAGTGCATCTGTAGACCACTAGTGCATCTGTAGACCACTAGTGCATCTGTAGACCACTAGTGCATCTGTAGACCACTCTAGTGCATCTGTAGACCACTAGTGCATCTGTAGACCACTGTAGTGCATCTGTAGACCACTAGTGCATCTGTAGACCACTCTAGTGCATCTGTAGACCACTAGTGCATCTGTAGACCACTAGTGCATCTGTAGACCACTAGTGCATCTGTAGACCACTAGTGCATCTGTAGACCACTGTAATGCATCTGTAGACCACTCTAGTGCATCTGTAGACCACTAGTGCGTCTGTAGACCACTGTAGTGCATCTGTAGACCACTAGTGCATCTGTAGACCACTCTAGTGCATCTGTAGACCACTCTAGTGCATCTGTAGACCACTCTAGTGCATCTGTAGACCACTCTAGTGCATCTGTAGACCACTAGTGCATCTGTAGACCACTGTAGTGCATATGTAGACCACTGTAGTGCATCTGTAGACCACTGTAGAGCATCTGTAGCCCACTGTAGTCTATCTATAGACCACTGTACTTCATCTATAGACCACTGTAGTGCATCTATAGACCACTGTAGTGCATCTGTGGACCGCTGTGCTGCATCTACCGAGCCTTCGCGGCGACCGACCCCCACTGGTTTTATGTCCGGTTTTGTGTCCTGGTTTTGTTTTAACCTGTACTCTTTTTTTTACAGCACTTTGGGTGACCTGGTCATGTTAAATGTGCTTTATAAATACATCAAGTTGTGTTGAGTTTAGATGCAGTATAGTGGTCTATAGATACAGTACAGTGGTCAATGTATGTGGTCTATAGATGGAGTACAGTATATGCAGTACAGTGGTTTATAGATTCAGTATAGTGGGATATGCAGACAGTGGTCTCATACAGCTATAGATGCAGTACAGTGGTCTCATACAGCTATAGATGCAGTACAGTGGTCTAGATACAGTACAGTGGTCTCTAGATGCAGTACAGTGATCTCGTGCAGCTATAGATACAGCTGCATAAAGTGGTCTCCTTTTTTACAATAGGCGGAAATTACATATTTGTACTGCATGCAGAAAACTGCATGGTTCTTGCCCAAAACTGCATGAGATCGGCACAAATGTGGCATTTCTGTACAGACGAGGCTTGTAGGTATCCATGTACCCCATTTCAATTCACTTATAACGAGGTGACAGCTCAAGGGACCATTTGGAAAATGGTGATGGCCGTTTTTCCCCTCACCAAAATGTTGTCTAACTTTGAATCATTAGGTATTTAGCCCCCTTCCCGACAAGGTAGCATGACAAGGTTGGCCCCATTAGAAACCTGAGGTTGTCTAGAATCAAATGGTATCTCAATCTTTGGGCTACGTCTAAATTTGAGCGTGCCACAGTCTCCGAAAAAGCGTTCCAGCCAGCAATCCTGCAGGTCTCATAGGGGTAATAAAACATTGAAAAAAACACACTTTGGACCACTTTTTTTCTTGGGATCATCAAAATCCCTATATTAGCGGTCCTATGGATGCAAAAATCCAAACTAGAAAAAAAAAAAGAGGGTGCGCGTGGACCCCTCCTAGGGCCTCTACTATACATTTTACGACATTGTCTGTAGGCATCTCTGTCGTCCATCCAATCATCACAGTGAGGACATGACCACAGTATTTTTTCCTTACATATTATGAGAGGACTATCACACAATTGAAAAGCAGGGAAAGATAATTTCCTTTTTGCAAGCGAATCAGCCCTCATTGTGTTCCCCTTTGTCTTAATAAAACAAAGAGCATGTTAAAGTTTAGCATTAATTTGTTTGTTTTTTAGGCTCAAGCAAAACCCACTGTCCAGGCCTACCTGCCTCAGACCAGATCAGAGTTTAAAGGCCTCTCTGGGGCCTTTAAACTGGGGTACATTCTCAACATTAATCATCATAGTAATTGGTATATGATCAGAAGTGGCTAGCCCATACCAAAGCCATGGCCCATACATAATCTCTATATTATCCAGGGAGGCATGAGCATATGCTGTAGACATACAATAATATACAACTCATTGTGAAAAAAAGGTATAACACCAAACATCATTGACATTGCTATGATGGGAAACGCCCTGCAGGGGTCCATAAAGGTCTTAACTCTTTAACACATTGACTGCCAAGGGGTTTTCTAGAAAAGGCTTTCCCACTGCCAAGGTTTTTGACCATTCTGACTTATTTTTGAGGGCCCACAGAAGATTTTGTATTAGGACTATGAAAACATAGAATATCTCAAAAGAAAGCTTAGAATCTCTTCTTTCATCTGAAAAAAAAAGTGAGTTGATACCATGCTCCGTTTTTTAGCTAGAGGAGTTTGAATACAGCTTGGTTTTCACCAAAAAGAGGCATTTTTCTTCAGAAGCTGAGATATCAGCGTTTTAGTAAATGACACACATTTAGAGGCATAACTTGATTTCAAAAGTGTTTGACATTTATTTTGCGCCTTCATTGACATCAGTCATGTAAACAATACTTGTTTATATAAAAAAAAAAAAAAAAAAAAAAAACACTTTTTTTTTTCAAATAAAGAATCATAATTCCAAATTCAAAGTGCAACACATAGGTCATTGAGAGCTTCCTTTTCCAAACTTTTTGCAACAGTCAAAATCTCAAGCTACAGTACATTCATAGCAACAAATAGCAGATCTACAAGCTTGCCTTTTTTCCTTTATGCCATTTCTGACAATTTGTGAATAGTTCAACATCAAAACATTGGTGCAATTAGTGCAAAATAAATAAATAAAAAGTCTAGACAACAGTGTTGTGCATACTAGGCAGTGTGTAGAGGTAGGTTGAACAAAGAAGCAGCCGTTCCACTGTAAAGAACAAAGTGCAAGTCATTTCAAACTAAATGTAACTACATAAAATAATAATAATTCCAAGTTCAAGGTCATCGAGAGCTTCCTTTTCCAAACATACTACATTCAAAGCAACAAATAGCAGATATCGATGTTCAACGCCTTCACAATCTACTATGCCATTTCTGACAATTTGTGAATAGTTCAACATCAAAACATTGGTGCAATTAGTGCAAAATAAATAAATAAAAAGTCTAGACAACAGTGTTGTGCATACTAGGCAGTGTGTAGAGGTAGGTTGAACAAAGAAGCAGCCGTTCCACTGTAAAGAACAAAGTGCAAGTCATTTCAAACTAAATGTAACTACATAAAATAATAATAATTCCAAGTTCAAGGTCATCGAGAGCTTCCTTTTCCAAACATACTACATTCAAAGCAACAAATAGCAGATCTATAGCTTGCCTTTTTTCTTTATGCCATTTATGACAATTTGTGAATCTCTAGGGAGTTCAACAACAAAAAAGTTCAATCAAAAAATTGGTGCAATTAGTGCAAAATAAATAAATAAAAAGTCTAAACAGTGTTGTGCATACGGCAGTGTGTAGAGGTAGGTTGAACAAAGTAGCAGCCGTTTCACTGTAAAGCACAAAGTGCAAGTCATTTCAAACTAAATGTAACTACATAAAATCAAAATAAATAATAATCATTCAAATCAATACATTGGTGCAATTAGTGCAAATAAACAAAAATAAAGTTCTTCAGCGTGCGTCTACCCTTTCCCTACCCTGAAACCAAATGGACCCGTAAACTAATACTTATCTAAGTTGTGGTAACGCCATGTACAGTCTCCTTCGTGCAAGGGCACAAGACAGGACTTGCACTCTTTCCTTGTCTCGCTCCGGTGGTTCTTTTTCTCCCCTCGCTTCTTCTTTATCTTTGGATCTTTGGATCGGGCACAGACCCTGCAAACCCTTTGTGTGTACTTCTTAGTAGTACTTGGGAGTTTGATGAGTAGGTGATCTTTACTTCTGCCTAACAGCCTGGACGGAGGGTCAATCAATGGTGGCCTTGGGTGGGGAGCATGTGGGACATTTGGATTGCCGGGGCGATCCCCAGGAGGCGGGGCCTCATTCCTACCCTCCTGAGGATCGGCGTCATCCTCTTCCTCTTCCTCAGGAGGCGGGGCCTCATTCCTACCCTCCTGAGGATCGGCGTCATCCTCTTCCTCAGGAGGCGGGGCCTCATTCCTACCCTCCTGAGGATCGGCGTCATCCTCTTCCTCAGGAGGCGGGGCCTCATTCCTACCCTCCTGAGGACGGTCTTCACCCTCTTCCTCGGCCCCTTCCTCAGGAGGCGGGGCCTCATTCCTACCCTCCTGAGGAGGGGCCACTCTCCCACGGCGGCCGAGGGAGGTCCAGGACTTCACTACTTTCACGATGAAGGAGAAGAAGTCTTGAATGCCGCCTGGGTTTCTGGCCTTGTAGATCGTGAAGGCGTTGAACATCGATATCTGTAGCAGGTAAAAAAAGAACTTCTTCGTCCACTTCTTGGTTTTTCTGGTGCACATATAATAGCTGAGGTTTTGGTCCATCCTGTCGACCCCGTTCATGAATTTGTTGTATTCAGCAACACACACTGGCCTCATTTCGGTCACCCTCTTCCTCTGCCGTTTCTCATTCGAGGCCACGGGCCGCATCTCGTCAGGGTGCAAGGTGGAGATCATGGTGACAATCTTTGTTTTCTTGGGTCGCCATGCCACTACCATCACACCCTCGTGATGGAGTGACATGGACGACCCAAGTGGAAGCTTCTGTGGGGCATTGGTCACCTCGGCGATGGCTGGTGGCTGCCCTCGTTTCTTACGGAGAGTCCCGCAGACGTAGGTCGCCTTCTTCAGGAGCATAAGGGACGTCTTCACTGAATTATACAGGTTGTCCATGTATAGCCTATATCCTAAACCTGCTAAATCACCTAGTAGGTTGGTTATTGTGTCAGGTAGGGAGGTCTTCACGCCACAGTACGGCTGCATGTTGTGGACGTAGCCGGTTGCAGACTCGCACAATATGTATGACTTGATGCCGTACTTGATCGGCTTTTGTGGGGCATAGACTTTGAAGGCCAGGCGTCCACGCCACAACAGCATGCCCTCATCAATACTGATGTCCTCGCTCGGCAGATACATTTTCTGGAAGTTGGCCAGCAAGGACTGCAGCACTGGGCGGATTCTCCAGAGGTTGTCTTTAGGGTCAAGGCGGGGCATGGTGTTGTCGATGAAGTGCAGGGCACTCAAGATGAGCTGGAACCTGTTCCGCGACATGATCTTGCCGAAGACGGGTGCCGACAGGTACTCGTCAGTGGACCAGTACATCTCGAGTTCCGGCTTTGGGTTGACTCCAGTTAGAAGAAAGAGCCCTAGAAAGATCTTGAGCTCCTCTACAGTGAGATCATGATCTTTCCAGGACTTTGCTCTGTTATACTGCAGTTCACTGGGCGGCTGCTGTTTGTGATACAGGTTCGTCTGGACGCAGATCTCCAGCAGGATCTCATCCGACACCAGCAGCTCGAAGAAGTCCACAGGGTCATCAGACTGCAGATCAGCAGCCGCATTCTGTGGACCCGGAGTCCCGGCTGAGAAGGGGATGTCCCGAGGACACCAGCCTGTGGCATGCCACATAGGGGGAGGACCCTTGCCCTTAGGAGGCCTGCCACCACCGGGAGGACCCTTGCCCTTTCGAGGCCTGCCACCACCTGTGAATTATAGAAATAGATAATTACCATAAAATACATTTGTTCACACACACACACACACACACACACACACACACACACACACACACACACACACACACACACACACACACACACACACACTTTGTTCCAGTGATAATAATTCTTACCTCTACAACCACCGCCATCAGCTCCAACCGCTCCCTCCAACTCCTCCACAGCCACCTCAGCCTGTAACCCTAGAATAACATAAAATATACTTTTATAAATATTATGTGCATCTTTAGCAAATCATTTATCATCATCATATAGACCACATGCCACATATATACACACTGAATAAATAAATATGAGATATAAATAAATATACATTTACCATTGCCCTGGTTTTAGCATTTTTTGTATTCCTGTGATATGATTGTGACATCTCACTCACCTCTACTACGGTCACCACCATGTCCACCTCCATCCATTGGCTCCAAAGCCTCACCAGTGTCAGAATCTAGAATACAATTTCAAATACTTTGGGTGAATATTACACATTTAGCAAACACTCTTATCCAGACAGAGCTACTTACAGTAGGCACATATGAGATCAAATAGTAACTACATTACTGTCATAGTGGAATTACAAAGGCAAATTTTCAAATACTTTGTGGACATGACCTGATCGTGACCTGATCATCAACTTGCATGATGATCAGGTCATAATCAGGTCATGGATGTCACAATAAAAGACATCAAAGGCTTCAGTTCAGGTCAGAACAGAACAACAACATCAACAAAAAACTTTGATCCAACAGGATTTTTGTTGTTGTTATTGTGGCCTGACCTGAACGGACACTCTGATGTATTTTATATTATGACAGCCATCATGTGCAGAGGGAGGGGGGGAGCAGTGCACCTGGCATTTTCACAAAGCATAATAAAATGAGCAGATCTACAAGCTCACAAGCTTGTATATCTGCTATTTTTAGGTGTTCTTTTTACACAATAAATCAATAGAGGCTAAACATTGTCATCATCTGATAGATAGATGCATATATAGATCGCGTTGCGAGGCGTTGTACGAGGCTCGCTCCGTTGTGGTCGCGAACCACATGTTGAGAACCACAGGTACAGAGGCTAAAAGGGCCTGTCGTTTTTTGAAGTTGCCAGATTGTGGGAGTGTAATAAGCAAACAGGTCTATGAAAACGAGCCCAAAAGAAGCTCAAACCTATCTGAAAATAGCCGATCTACAAGCTCACAAGCTTGTAGATCTGCTATTTTTAGGTGTTCTTTTTACACAATAAATCAATAAGAGCCTAAACATTGTCATCATCTGATAGATGCATATATAGATCGCGTTGCGAGGCGTTGTACGAGGCTCGCTCCGTTGTGGTCGCGAACCACATGTTGAGAACCACAGGTACAGAGGCTAAAAGGGCCTGTCGTTTTTTGAAGTTGCCAGATTGTGGGAGTGTAATAAGCAAACAGGTCTATGAAAACGAGCCCAAAAGCTCAAACCTATCTGAAAATAGCCGATCTACAAGCTCACAAGCTTGTAGATCTGCTATTTTTAGGTGTTCTTTTTACACAATAAATCAATAAGAGCCTAAACATTGTCATCATCTGATAGATAGATGCATATATAGATCGCGTTGCGAGGCGTTGTACGAGGCTCGCTCCGTTGTGGTCGCGAACCACATGTTGAGAACCACAGGTACAGAGGGCCTTTCGTTTTGCGTTGCCAGATTGTGGAAGACTAATAAGCAACCAGGTCTATGAAAAACACGATCAAATCAACTAGTAACGAATACAAATCGATCAAATCAAGTAGTAACAGATAAAACTATAAAAAATGTATGCTTACCACTGGAAAAAGAACAATTGCCCCCACGGTCCAGACGGCTCTCACCCGTCGGTAGCCAAACGGAGCCCCCAGAGGCACCACTGGAGTCACTGTCGGTATCAGAATCAGAATCAGAATCCGACGCGATCCCGATCTCACTCTCTGTGTCACTGATGTCCCACTCGGGACCATGAACCCCAACAACAGGCACAACAGTCACAACAGGCACGGTGACGGTGGCGACTCGAACAACAGGCACGGTGACGGTGGCGATCCGTGCACTCCGACGGACGGGCAGAACCTCGCGGTCCTGGGTGTCGTCAGGTCCGACAATCAGACCTGGCTGGAGGTCCACAGGCGGAACCTTGCGGTCCTTGGTGTCGTCAGGTCCAACACTCGGACCTGGCTGGAGGTCCACAGGTGGAACCAGACGAGCTTCCTTCTGTGGAGGTCCACCAGGAGCCACCAAGAACTGGTCCATGGACCTTTGCCCAGATCCTGGGGCTGGGGTGTTTTTGCGCTTGCGCGCGCGCTTCCCTGGCATAGCTACCCTCTCACAGTAGCTACACTATAAATAAATATAAACTTTCTCCTCTCTATTACCACCTATTTTTCTCCTATACTCTCCCTATATCGCCGATCAACTCTCCTACTATACTCCTATTACTTCCACCTATTATTTACCTCCACGCCCTCTCTATCTATAAATATATATATATATAAAACTCACTGGGATTTATATATATCACTCACACTATGTAAATATCTGACTCACACTACACACTACAATAATCACTACAATAATCACTCACACAAACTAACAATTCACTCAGATCACACTCGTTCACTCACCGTTTCACACACTCAAACTCACCCGTTCACTCACTCCGTCTCAATCTCGCAACTCTACTACTACTAATAATACTACTACTACTACTACTACTACTACTACTACTACTACCGAACTATCTATCTATCTATCTATCTATCACTACTAACTACTACTACTACTACTACTACTACTACTACTACTACTGAACTATCTATCTATCTATCTATCACTACTAACTACTACTACTACTACTACTACCGAACTATCTATCTATCTATCTATCTATCTATCTATCTATCTATCTATCTATCTATCTATCACTTCTACTACTACTAACGAACTATCTATCTATCTATCTATCTGTCTGTCTGTCTGTCTGTCTCTCTCTCTGTCTGTCTCTCTCTGTATCGATCGGCTCTGAAAATAATCTGGTTTGGAAAAGCAAGAACGACGGGGCCGCGCGTCTCGCTTTTGAAGCATTTGTTTTGGTCATGTGACCGATCACGCTCGCGTTTCTCTCTGTGTGTGTGTGTGTGTGTGTGTGTGTGTGCGTGTGTGTGCGTGTGTGTGTGTGCGCGCGAGCACACCTGCGCAGGACCCTGTTTGTTTTATAAACAACAATGGTGGCGACGATCACATCAAAGCTTTGGGGTAAAGTGCACGTGGAATGCTTACAGTCTGTCCTGCCTGTGGTGTGTGTGTGGAACAAGTCGTCGCCCGCGCGCCTGTGCACATACGCGCACGATGTATTGCCTCAGATCTCACCGACATATCTGTGTAAACATTAGGTTTAGGCAGGAGGTCAGGAGAAGTTCATCCCCTCCCCCGCGAGTGTGCACGTACGACCACGCGCGCGCACGCTCGCCCCAAGCGCGCGCACGCTCGCCCCGCCTGCACTCACTCCCACTGATCACACTCACAGTCAGTGAGGGCTGTGGTGCAGCCAGGCAGAGAGAGAGAGAGAGGCTGCTCACTCGATCACACTTTTTTGCCAAACAGATTGGCGGACCCCCTGACATTATGCAGCTTTAGTGCTTTTTTTTTTTTGGTTTTATGTGATCATGTGATTGGATCACAAGATTTTTCAACTTCTATGTGGTCTAGATTGATGATATTTTGTGACGATGTGCCTGAGGGGGTAAACTAACGTGGACCACTAAAAAGACCATTAGCCCGTAGGCTACGGGATTGGCGCTTAACGGTTGGATTTATCAGCCCGTAGAACTACGGGCTCGGCGGTCAATGTGTTAAGACCTGAGAACGCATCTGTGTGTCATTTTTAGATTTCGTTGGGCTATTCAAAAATAGCAGATATACAAGCTCATAGCGCGGCACCGAGTGCCGCGCTATGAGCTTGTAGATCTGCTATTTTTGAAAAATCGTGAAAAATGTTGTGCAAATCTTTGAATATATATATATTTAAAGCGAGCATTTCTAGCTAAAATGTTATTGCTTCTGGGGATTCTACAAATGTCTTCTAAATCAGTTTAAAACAGTTTTCTGAAACACTTATGTTGCTATAATATTAATGTCAGTGTCAAGGAGCCCCACAACGATATGTATTTGGCTGCGGACCCCCATCTCAAATTTTTTTTTCCAGGGACCCCCAGAAGCAAAGATTTGAGTAAAAAACAATTGCTTTATAGCTATATATTCAAAGATTTGCACAAAAAAAAACACGATTTAAAAAAAAATAGCAGATCTACAAGCTCATAGCGCGGCACTCGGTGCCGCGCTATGAGCTTGTATATCTGCTATTTTTGAATAGCCAAAAGTATAAAATATGGATAAAGTGGTTACACAGATGCGTCCCCCGGTCTTAAAGGGTTAATGAATTAAGAGCTTATTTCTCTTTGCCATATTTTCAGATGTCATGCATGACTCATCACTCATCATGACATGATGACAGGAGAATAAAAGGATGACACGACATGATTACATCATACCAGTGTATATAAGGAATGTGGATTCACAAATCATTTGGATGATTGAGCTACACCAAAGAGAAGCTTTAAGACTTTCCACCTGGAACTATATACCTAGAACGGTAGAACCGCTGCTGTATTGATTATTTCTCCATCTGGCGCCATGATAAGACGGACGTTCATCCTCCTTTCTGCTATTGTTGGCGTCATCAGCATCATCATCATTATCAACATGGCTGTCTTCAAACTACGTACACCCAGGACATATGTTAGTACATATACTAACAATGTTTCTGAAACATGCCTCTGCTCTACCCAGAGCATCACCCCTCTCATTAACAGCGAGCACCTATTGGTTTCAGCCTATATGGACAACAGGGTGAAGGGGTGGGATGTGCGCATCATTGCTATAGTCAGGGCAGACTCCATGGTGCCGCTCCACTGTTTTTTCTGCTGTGGTGGCGACTTGTCTGACCAGAGCACTCTGGCTAGCCTTCACGGAAACATGGGTTTTGGTTTTCCCTTTGAGACCACGTTTGTCTTGTGTCGGGTTCCGTCAACTTGCAAAAATCCAACTCACATAGCCCTCTCAATTCAGCCAGACAGCAGGAAGGAAGCAGGGCAGCAGAGCTTCCTGCCTATACTCAATCAGAAGACGGGTGGGACAGAGCAGGCAATAATGCCTCAGTTTGACTTCACAGTCTGCCTCTCTACCCTGTATGGTGACTATAACAACGTACTTCAGTTCACACAGGCCCTTGAGATGTACAGACTGCTGGGCGTGGACAGAGTGATGGTTTACAACACCAGCTGTGGTCCAGATCTCGACCGCTTGTTGCACAGTTACAGCGAGGAGGGTTTCGTAGAGATGGTTCCCTGGCCTATTGACACACACCTCACTCCATCGAGGGGATGGATATATGAAGAGCACGGAGTGGGAGACCTGCACTACTATGGCCAGATGGCCACACTCCATGACTGCATGTACAGAAATATGGAGCGCTCTCGCTATGTCTTATTGCATGACATTGACGAAATTATCGTACCGTACCATCACGACAGCCTGACGGCTCTGATGAGCCAGCTCAAAAAGCAGGAACCAAAGGCAGGGGTGTTCAGGTTTCGAATGGACTTATTTCCAACTGACCATGTTGAAACCTTCCACCCTCCCCAGTGGCAAGGCGTGCCAGGAATAAATATTCTGGAGCACATCTATAGACTAAACCAAATAAATGGGGGCAAGTACAAGATGATAGTTCAGCCGAGGATGGTGGAGGAGATATCAGTGCACTTTCCGGTAAAATACCTCGGGAATACTTTTGTTGTCCCTCCAGATATGGCTCGGATTATTCATGTCCGGGGTTGTTCGAAGCTTTTTACCAAACCGCCCAGTGACGACCCGAACTGCAAAGGGCAGCTGCACATTGACACCAGGCTGTGGCATTTTCATGAAGAGCTGATCGCCAGTGTGGACAAGGCTCTGAGGAGAATAGGGATGCTGAAGACAAAAGCAGAGCTGCCAAGTCTCACCAGTGAAGATGACGGCACGAAAGAAACAACAAAAAGAATGCAACGCACAAGCCGGTACTGATGAGGAAGGCCAGAGCGGGCCCTCGTCTTCGCCTGGGAAAGGGACCGGGGACACGGGCTCCACTGACCCGTCTACAAATGCGGTGCTGGACGCTCTGAAAGCTTTACGCTCCGAGTTACACTCAGTTAAAGCGGATATCTGTGCTAAAATAGATGAAAGGATTGCTGACGTTACAACAGCGCTGAGAGCCGAAATCGGTTCTCTGAAAAGTGAAATGGAGACGAGTATTTCCACACTAAAAGTACAAACTGGACTCACATGGGTCCGTGTATTTTTCAGCCATTTGAATTTTAATTATATTTGATAAAAGAAATTCGGAAAACGGTCTGTTTTCTACGGAGCCCCTAAAGTGACATAGTGCAGATTATTTTTTATGTCGTGCGAATGTCATATATGGCGTGGCCACGTCTTATTAGGCGTGCGCTCAAGATCCTTGTGTCGTTCAAACGTCTTAATAAGGCGCGCGCTCGAGATCCTTATGTCGTTCAAACGTCTTAATAAGGAGTGCGCTCGAGATCCTTATGTCGTTCAAACGTCTTAATAAGGCGTGCGCTCGAGATCCTTATGTCGTTCAAACGTCTTAATAAGGTGTGCGCTCGAGATCCTTATGTCGTTCAAACGTCTTAATAAGGTGTGCGCTCGAGATCCTTATGTCGTTCAAACGTCTTAATAAAGCGTGGATTTACTTGGATTATGCAATATAATAGCCTGTGCGTTTATCCTATTCTTTATTATGGTGAATGAATTGATGCTATTATTATAATACTAATAATTATTATTATCGTGTTGTCCTTGTTGGTGTACAGTTGGTTCTGGTTGCAATGGATACAGTAGCTGTCGGGCCGGGCGCACAACGGCGCAGAATGGCAACATTCAGATCAGGCTCTCTCTCTCTGCTAATTCTCAACGAAAATCTGTGATTCTAGTTTTCCTATGATCAGCAGAAGTGAGAGTGTCAATTCCTTGATCAAATATGGTTTTATTCAAAGGAAATCAAAGGCTACAGCTTATGAAGTCAACATCGGTAAAGTGTCCAAGCAAAAAAATAAAATAAAGGATTACAATAATATAACATTCCCTATAATCAGTAACATGTAGGTGTTACCTATGTCTATCAAATATGGTTTCATTGAAAGGCAATCAAAGGCTAGATCAAGCTTAGAAAGCAAACATCGGGTAATATCCGACGCTACGGCTGTGGGAGCGCTGCAGAGTGAGACTATAGGACACTCATTTATGACATTGTGCCGTTTGTTCAACACTCAACTCTTAGCAACAACGTTTATTTTCATACAATAGGCCTATAGATTACATTTCAATATTAAAAGTAAATAGAAAAACAACATTTCTGGGTCCAATTAGTCTATTTTTGTAATAGAGAGGAATGGTCACATATTCCCACCTATAAACATGTTTTTGCCCAATGCTGACAGCAGGTGGTTTCATGAATAGACAATATTGTGGACCAATTAGAAATATATACATATATATATATATATATATATATATGCAGTAGTCACATTTCCCAACCCCACCTGCAGTCACAGGCCTATATTGTTGATCAATATATTCATTCATATTATGAGGGAATATAGTTGGGACGAATGGGTATTTAGTGTATAGGCCAGTAGCAGTGCTGTCGAGCCTATAATGCTGGAGGAGGAGGGGGTGGGGGCAAGGTGTCCACTTCAATGCTATAATATTTGTTATTAGTTGGGCGTGTGTGTGTGTGTGTGTGTGTGTGTGTGTGTGTGTGAGAGAGAGAGAGAGAGAGAGAGGCGTGTGCATGTGCGTGTGTGTGACTTGACAGGCAGCGAGGCGAGGCGAGCCAGCAAAACTCTTTCTTTTCGGTTCTTCATGTCGTAAAATCGGGGTGTTTCCAGAATATTTAAGGGCGTGTTATTTAAATGACGCTCGTTTTCAGACGTGAGATTTATCAAAGCTCCGACCTGATGTACGCCAGGATTGGCTGTGTAGGATTCGTTGATAAATGTGACTTCGACGTTGGTGTACGGCCGAATATATGGAAAAATATAAGCCGGTTTATACGCTCCGTTGATGAATGAGGGCCAGTAGGCCTACTTGGGTAAATGTACCCCGTTACTTTACACCATTGGTCTGCATGCTTTAGTCCCTCTAACAGCGGATTAATTTAAGATTAACAGAGCCTTCATTAGTATCATTGGCAACACCTGTGAAGGAAGTGATAATATGGCTGCTGTGCACATAGGGCCTAAAAGCAAAATGTGTTTGACCTTTTGTAACTACGTATCTCTGTGACAGTAGTATTTTCATGCTGCCATACCTGAAAAATATGTACAGGGCAAGGTCCGAGCCAGAAAATGACATGAGACTCCACTATTAGCCAAGAAGAGACAAACATGGACCACCCGTGATCATGTCATGGGCCACTAGTTGAGAAACAGTTCACTCAATGACATGATGACCTAAGATGACTCGTCAATGCTGCTGACAGCAGTTACTGGAACTTCCCAGAAAAGGGAATTGGAATCTCAAGAAGTGCAATTGTGGCCTGCAGGTCATCATTATTAGGAAATGTGCCCATACAATAGCATGTGTCTCATCGGTTAACCTGAGTTTAATATAGAAAGCTGGATGAAGTAAGAGACATTCCGGCACAGAATATCTTGTTCACATGGAGGTCCAGACACTGCCGACAGGTTCCAGCTAGTCAACTGCTGCAGTCCGTCAAAGAGCTCTGCATGTTGAAACATCTTGTCTGAAATTCAGGGTTTTTCTCCAATAGGCTCTATGCACAGCAACCATATTGGACGGAAATTGGGCCTCTTCCTTACTTCCTTCACAGGTGTTACCAATGATACTAATGAGGGCTCTGTTCCATTTAGTGTAGCAAGGTGGTTCTCAAACCTTTTAATTTCTAGGACCCCATAACTCTGAGAGTGTACAAATGGAACCAACACACTCTCAGAGTTACACACCCGCAAGGGACCATTTGGAACCCCCTCAAGTGTTTCCAGTGAGCCAACGTGCACAATATCAGCACCCTGACTCTGTTTGACCAGAATGGAAGAGAGCCTTCATTAGTATCATTGGTAACACCTGTGAAGGAATTAAGAAGAGGCCCAATTTCTTTCCAATATAGCTGCTGTGCATAGAGCCTATAACCTCAGTGCATTCAGTTGCCTAGAACTGGATAATTGATTGAGGTCATGTGATCAGTGACGCAAGGTGTACTTTTGGCTCCGGCCCCTCAGCCAAAAGTACACCTTGCGTAGTGGGGGGGGGGGGGGCTTTTTTCTTATTTCCACACAACAGTTCTAAGGTGTATTAAAGACATAGTTCAATGTTCAAAATAAGTGGTATTCCCCTTTAAGACCTGAGGCCAATTCTACAAATGCCCTCTAAATCAGTAGCTCTCTCTTTCAAGATTTTTCTAAAATGTAGAAAAATAGCAGATGTACAAGCTCACAGCTTGTATATCTGCTATTTTTTGTATAGCCATCGCAAAAATGACATAGCTTCAAGATTCAAAGACTTCTGAGTTTCTGGGTCCATCTCTGTTGAGCAGGTATTATCGCTGAGGGTGGTTCTCAAAAATAGCAGATGTGCAAGCTCACAGTGTGTCACTTTGTGCCATGCTGCAAGCTTGTACATCTGCTATTTTTTATCCTTTTTGAAAAATCTTGAAAGTGTGTTTCAAGTCTTCTGGTGGTCCCTGGCACAAAATATTTTCAGTTCAGCTCTCTCTCTCTCGCTCTCGCTCTCTCTCGAGTTCAGTACAAGGGCATATGATGTGGTGTTCTAGAACGAAGGTACATAAACATACAGATAAGCGGTATTCACGTATCATGGTCGTTTGATTTGTATCCTCTGGGTTCACATGTCATCTCCGGAACTTTGTGTCGCCCATAAAAGCACAATGGTTTATTTAAAATGAGATCCCCACGCACTCAAATCATGATGAATTGTTGGCACCGAAGTCGTGGAACAACCTTCCTTTGCTTTGGGATTTTTAAAACCATGCTAAAAGCTCAAATAGCTTTCAAATAGCCTAGGTATAAAATAGGGCTAAACTGGTTAATGTATGTTTCACAATATCTGTGTGGTCTGTCTGTCTGTCTTTCTGTCTGTCTGTCTGTCTGTGTGGGTGGTCTGTCTGTCTGTCTGTCTGTCTGTGTGGTCTGTCTGTCTGTCTGTCTGTCTGTCTGTCTGTCTGTCTGTCTGTCTGTCTGTCTGTCTGTCTGTCTCTCTCTCTCTCTCTCTCGGTCTCTCTCTCTCTCTCTCTCTCTCGGTCTCTCTCTCTCTCTCTCTCTCTCTCTCTCTCTCTCTCTCTCTCTCTCTCTCTCTCTCTCTCTCTCTCTCTCTCTCTCTCTCTCTCTCTCTCTCTCTCTCTCTCTGTTTACAGGTAAATGGAGAGGACATTCTGTTCTGTGTGTTACCAGTCAAGTGAGGGAGGAAAGGGTTCAAGTATGTAATAGCAAAGTATTTTTTGGACCTCTCTGCAGTGGCCATAACTATCTGAGAACAACTGGAGTTTATGCAGTCCATACTGCAGGCCCTCTGCCAGTGTGTGGGAGCAGTCAGACATCATTTCAGGAACCCTGGCTCCGGTTCAAGGCCACAATGTGTGAATAGCCCTGCCTGGGTCTCATTTGTTGATATTTTAAAAAGTATTTGTGGGGTCCTCCTCCCTGTCGTTCAAGAGCAGTGGTGGAAAAAGTACTCAAATGTTTTACTTAAGTAAAAGTATCAATACTGCAATGTAGAAATACTCCGTTATAAGTAAAAGTCTGGAATTCAGAATTTACTTGAGTAAAAGAACAAAAGTATTGGTATCAAAATGTACTTAAAGTACCAAAAGTGAAAGTACTAAAATGTTTGAAAATAGCCGATCAACAAGCTCACAACGCGTCGCGATACGACGAGTTCTGAGCTTGTAGATCGTTTATTTTCAAATAGCCAAGGTATAAAATAGGACTAAAGTGGTTCATGTATGTCTTATAATGTAATAATCTAGATCTAGAAAGTAACTAGTAACTAAAGTTTTCAAATAATTGTAGTGGAGTAAAAGTACAATATTTGCCTCTGAGATGTAGTGGAGTAGAAGTAAAAGTATAGACAATTGGAAATCCTCCAGTAAAGTCAAATGACTTCAAAATTTTACTCACGTACAGGACTTGAGTAAATGTACTTAGTTACTTTACACCACTGGTCAGCAGTCAGCCCATATGGAATAATGCATGACCAAATTATTTTTAGGGCCTTGGAGGTAGGCTGTAAGGATCATGACATTAAAAAAAATCCACAATGGAACACATGAATAAAAAAGGATCTGTTTGCCTTTCAGGCTTAACCCATTAATACCTGGAACGCATCTGTGTCACTTTAGATGTCTTTGGCTATTCAAAAATAGCAGATATACAAGCTCATAGCGCGGCACCGAGTGCCGCGCTATGAACTTGTAGATCTGCTATTTTTGAAAAATCGTGAAAAAAAAATGTTTAGATTTTTTTCCAAAAACTGTTAGGATTTAGATTTTTTTTAAAGAATCGCCTCAGGTCTTAAAGGGTTAAAAGGAAAATTGCACAGGGCCAGGGGAGATGTGATAAATAAATGAGCGTCGCGCCTGTCACAGACATGCGCAGAGCAAGTTCTGTCAGGGAACTCAGTGCAGTGAGCATGGCCTACTATTGGACCACATCAGCTCCACCTACACATCCACTCATCCACTCACACTCATCTCATTCTCAGACCGCTCTATTTAAGCTGGAAGGTTGCACTTCTCATTCTGCTTGCTTTGCTGCACACACACCATTGCTGCTGCTGCGCTGCTGTTCATTACTGTTGCTAAAATTGCTGCTTTAGAGCACCTTTCAAAGACAGAACCGTCAACATGTTTTACAGGTCTAAAAACATAAAAGTAGCATATCTTGCTGTCGGGCAGAACCATATTCCATATTCTAACTTGTTGTGTTTTTTTTTTCGTAGATTAATGCCCTACTTGTCTTGATCATCTACTACAGTGTCATCACAAAAACATCAAAATAGCAGATCTGCAAGCTGAGCTTGTCGATCTGCTACTTTTGCTATTTTTGAATTTGAATCCTGAAAAGTATATGACATAAGGTTTCCACCCGACAGACGATATCAATAAAACAATCAATAAAACAGACGACAACAATCAAACAGCCGATAAAAACATAAATAAGAGAGGAGGTATAATGTTGAAATGAACGATGATCCTTTGTTTGCGACTGACTTTAATGTCTTCTGTTCAAGATTGGACACCTCCGTATCCTCATTAACAGTGAGTAATACAAATATTTCCGGGCCACATCTTAAAGGTAGGGTAAGTGATATATATATATATATATATAGGTTAAAGTACTATATTCTGATAGTAATCATTGCTACAGAGCCTTTGTCACAGGGGTCTCTTCAACTCTTTTGTAAACAGAATATAGTACATTTTCCAGGTAGGTGACACAATTTCAGCCAATCAGGAGAGAGCACTGAAAATGCATTTTCTGTTTAATAAAGAGTCTGGAGACATGGGAGACTCCTTTTACTGAACAAACACTCTATAGCAGTGAGCACGAGTACTATCAGAATATAGAACTATTAACACTTATTTTAACCAAAGTAAATCACTTACCCTACTTTTAACTCTTGACAATATGAGTGGTTCTCAAACATCTACAGTCAAAGGTATTTACATATGTATTTGTCTGTGGACCCCCGTTTGAAAAGATTTTGGGCCAGGGACGACATCCATAAGAGAAGATTGTCAACAAAGCACCGCATTGTGAGCATGTAGATCAGCTATTTTCGAATAGCCAAAAAATATAACGGGGCTAAAGTGTTTAAACTGTTCCGCATTTTGCTGTGGGTGTGGGTTACTTCAATTGGACCAGTCAGACCATTTGTAAACAGTTTGAGATTGTTTACTCTCCTCTACATTTACATATCGTTGCTGTCAGGGAGAAACCTCTTATCTCCATATTTTACTCCACAGTTTACTTTTTACATTTTTCTTCGTAAATGAATGCCTTATACTTCGTCATACTACAGTGCAGTGGTGGACTAAGTACTCAGATATTTTACTTAAGTAAAAGTAGTAATACCACCATGTAGAAGTACTCCCGTTACAAGTAAAAGGTCTGTGTTCAAAATGTTACTTGAGTAAAAGTACAAAAGTATTGGCATCAAAATATTCTTACAGTAATATGCTTGAAAATAGCTGATCTACAAGCTCACAACGCGTCGCATCGCGTTGTGAGCTTGTAGATCTGCTATTTTCAAATGGCCCATGTGTAAAATGGGGTTAAAGTGGTTAATGTGTGTTTTATAATATAATAATTTATATCTGCAAAGTAACTAGTAACTAAAGTTTTCAAATAATAGTAGTGGAGTAAAAGTACAATATTTGCCTCTGAGATGTAGTGGAGTAGAAGTATTGAAAATTGGAAACACTCCAGTTAAGTAAAATTACCTCAAAATTGTACTTAAGTACAGTACTTGAGTAAATGTACTTAGTTACTTTACACCACTGCTACAGTGTCACACAAAAATAGCAAAAATAGCAGATCTACAAACGTGACGCCTTTTGAGCTCGTAGATCTGCTATTTTCGCTATTTCTCTGCTTGAATGGTGAAAAGTAAAAGTTTTGGACATATGGGGTTTCCACCCGACGGTAACACTATGAGGTGACTGACGTCTAGAATGCACCGCGCCGCAGTCAGACGGGCCCCCCCGTGTGGTTTGATTGACAGGTGGCACGATTTTATGAATCATTAATCTCCTTATCCTTCTGTACACTATATTGTATCCTTTATGAATAAGTCAAACCGTGGTCTGTTTTCCCCTCAGTCACTCCCTATCCAGCCCTTTCTCTCTCTCTCTCTCTCTCTCCCTCGCTGTCTCTCACTATAATATCGATGAATAGATAGCAGAGAGAAACGAGACGGCTAGAATGCTAGATATTATCTAGCCGTCTCTCTCTCTCTCTCTCTCTCTCTCTCTCTCGATTACTCTCTGTCTCTCACCCGCATCGTTCATTCTCCGTCCAGTTATTTTAACCCATTTAGACCGGGTAAGAATCGGTGCCATTTTTAGATATCTTAGTTACGAGCTTGTAGATCTGCTATTTTTGAAAAATCGTGAACGTTTGTGCAAATCTTTGAATATATATATTTTTAAAGCGAACATTTGTGAACTCAAATCTTTGCTTCTTGGGGATTCTAAAATGTCTTCTAAATCCTAACAGTTTTTTTTTAAACGTATGTTTCTACATCAGTGGTTCTCAAACGTTTTGTAATAGGGACCCCAGAAGCAAAGATTTTAGTCAAAATGTTTTCCTTAAATATATATATTCAAATATTTGCACACATACAAGCTCATGGCGCGGCAGCCGCTTCTGGGGTCCCTATTACAAAACGTTTGAGAACCACTGATGTAGAAACATACGTTTAAAAAAAGAAAAAACAGCCGCGCTATGAGCTTGTATATCTGCTATTTTTGAATAGCACAAAGACATCTAAAAGGACCCAGATGCGTTCTCGGTCTTAATGGGTTAATGCATTTCAAATTTCTCCTCATATGCCTCCTTCTCCTCTCAGTTTCAACCTCCATCCACCCCACATCTCCTGCAGACCATCTCCCCCCTCCCCCCACACACACACCCATATCTCACTTTCTCTATAATTAGTCTTAAAAAGACAGTAATGAATTATTATAGCACCTCTCTGGACAGCCGAGCATAACGGACAGCCACCTTACGCTGCAGGTAAGGGTGAGATTTTTAGGCTCTCAAGAGTGAAAAGAACAACTCAGGATATTGCTGGGCCAGAGGCACCGTATAGGTCTGGACTTACACACAGGATGAAAGTCATTTATGTAAATGCGAATTCTATCAGTAAACCAGTCGTGCAGACTCTTTATTGACCCGTCTTAAGCTTTTGATCCCGTTGACCATCTTATTCTGAAACCGAGGCTGACTGCAGTAGTATTGATATATCTGACCGGAGGTGGGGTGTTTAGTGTGTAAAACAGTTAGGGTGAAATAAAGAATAAAAACGACATCTTCATATGAAAAGGTATGACGTCCAATAACATATATACTGTATATATAGAGATATTCCTTTAATAATTAAAGAAACCCCAAATCAGTTCCCCCCAACTCATCTTGTTAAGTCGCATTCCTTCATGGTAAATGAACAATCCAGAAACAAAAAGAAAATACTTGATGAATTGAAGAAAGGGTTCCAGCATTAAAAACAGCAAAAATATCAAAAAATCTGTTCATAAACTCCAACACAGCTCTCAGAGTACAATCCTAATGTGAATTCCAGGCTTAATGTTTATCAGAATAAAGAAGTCTATGTTGTTAGACTACGTCTATAAACAAGACATATAACCTGCCAACGTTAGCTAATAGAATCGACAAGGAGCCAAAGCATTCTGGCACGTAGGGCAAGCGCTGGGGGCCAATTCATTACAGCTGTTGTAGCTGTGCAGAATTGTTATGGCCTAAAACACATTGACTGCCGCTTTCGTAGCCTTTCCTATTATTTATTCTGTCTGATAGAGCAGTTTAATGACAAGCTATAGCTCAAAGTGGTCTTTTAAAAAAAAGTCTAAAGTATTTTTTCCGCTCTCTCTCTGCTTTTATCATTTTTATATCAAGTCCAAATCTCCTTTCTCTCATTTTTCTCCCTCACTTTCTCTCTCTCTCTCTCTCTCTCTCTCTCTTATCCCTCTCCCTCCTGGATAATGGAGTTTTCCTTTTGCCCTATATTCCCCTTGGCTGTCGTATCCTTATCAAAACTTTATGTCCAGTAAGATGAGGACAAGACAGGATGATCAATGGTCTTCCAACATCTAATTAATTCTTAATGGTCACTTAGATTGCAAATATGACTTTGGGTTACAAGGTTGTTGAGTTTCCGCCTATTTTGTCTGTTCCACATCACTCTGGTGTCTCTCTCTCTCTTTCTCTCTCTCTCCCCTCCGTTCTGTCCCGGAAAACCATTCATCTGTTTCTTTCCCTTCCTCAAATGTTCTCTCTCTCTGTCTGTCTGGTTTTACCTATCCTCCTCCCCTGCCTGGTTGGGGCCTAGCGCAGTGCAGAGTCCATTAATATTCAGCACCGGCCATTAAGCTGAAACTTACCTACAACGGTACTGGTGGAGTCCTGGGGGGTGTCGCCTATAGAGAGCCACACGACAAAGCTCACTTCAAGTCAAGTCGTTCCTTTTGTATTTTTTTTATTTGTATTTTCAGATAGTTAACCTTTAAACCTTCAATATTTAGTTAACTTGACCGTTAGCACTGTACTTGGTCTGCTCTTTTCCCCTCCACACTGACTCTCCGAAAATAGCCGATCCACAAGCTCACAACGCCTCGCGCTGCGAGGCGTTGTGAGCTTGTGGATCTGCTATTTTAGGCTAATGTTCCCCACCACACAAAGATTTGGCGGACCCCCTGTAGTAACTCTGAGGACCCCCTAGGGGTCCCGGACCCCCTGTTGAAGACCCCTGGCCTAAGCTGTAATCCTGGGCGCTACTCTCCCTCTGCCAGCCTGGGGAGAGCCCCGAACTGAGCTCATGCTTCCTTCAACGCACAAGGAGTGAGCAGGCCGCTTCTTATCACCCGACAGGGGGGAGGGGGGGGGTCCCCGGTAGTACGTAGCTCGTGGAAGGAACACGGTATTCCAACCAGTTCCTTTCCCCTCCATCAGGTGCCCCGGCTGACCAGGGGGAGGCAGTATAGAGAGAGACCAGGATTACTGCATGTTTTTTTGTGAGGGTACCTACCCTAGGGGACACATGGGGACGGTGTTCTAATGGAGATGTGGGATGTGAGGCTGGGTGCTGTAGTATGAGACTGTGTTCTAATGGAGAGGCAGGTGCAGCAGGCTCCACCACTGATGGATCTGATAGATGTGGAAAAGTCTGGGGCTGCAACTATCGTTTATTTTCTTAGTGATTAATCTTTGGATTCTTTTTTTCGATTCATGGAATAATCGAGAAGCACCGTTTTAAAAAGGAAAATTTTGTTTTATTTTTAATATATCAATGAAATATCTATTTTATACTTCATCATGCAACGGTCTGGCAGAAAAAATATAGAAAATAGCCAGTGTACAATAAAATGTATACCCACTAAATCGATTATTTTCTTATTAAAACAGTTTTTATGTATAATTTATCGATTAAAGCAATTGTTTAGTTTTAACTGCTTCACTCCTAGAAACCTAACATGAATACATGCAAACACAATCTGAATCGCGGACACACACACACACACACACACACATGGGCCGAATCTACCCCAAAACACAGCCATCTGAAAACATGATTGTTGCTCTACTGTTATGCAGATTTTACCATTCCGTCAATAAAGCCCATTTAATGCTTCAGCACCCCCGCTCACCTGGTGGCTGCACACAGGCTTAAACTGATTGTTTGTGTGTGTGTGTGTGTGTGTGTGTGTGTGTGTGTGTGTGTGTGTGTGTGTGTGTGTGTGTGTGTGTGTGTGTGTGTGTGTGTGTGTGTGTGTGTGTGTGTGTGTGTGATTATACTTGTGAGGACCAAATGTATAGTAGAATGTGTTAGGATTAGACATTCAGAAGTTAGGTTTATTTCTTTCTTAGTTGTACAGCGATGTGCACACACCGGAAAATAGCTGATCTACAAGCTCACAACGCGTCGCAGCGCGACGCGTTGTGAGCTTGTAGATCTGCTGTTTTCCGGCTAGCTTTTGGCTTCTTTCAGCTATTTTCAGTGGCGTCCTAACATTTTTATGTCCTCACAAGTGCTTTTGGCTTCTTTCAGCTATTTTCAGTGGCGTCCTAACATTTTTATGTCCTCACAAGTATACTAATACAATTGTGTGTGTGTGTGTGTGTGTGTGTGTGTGTGTGTGTGTGTGGGGGCTGAGGGCCAGGGTTCAGGGCTGAAGTGCCGTTCCACATCAGTGTGTTTACTGAAATTACAAAATGCCACGAATAGTGCAAGAAATGTTTACAAAATGAGAATGAAAATGACAGTAGCTGCCGCTTTCAGTTGTGAATGGATGGATGGATGGATGGGTGAGTTTTTTGTTTGTGTCTTGTCTTATGAACCATCCCTTACGGGGATTATACAACAATAAAAACACCATTATGAAACATTGCCGTCACTTCTCAATATCCGACAGCTGCACAGTCAGTGAACACAAAGAAACGGAAAGATTGAAATTGTATTTGTATCGCATGAGCCATTGTTATCACCTTTGTTCTATTTGTTTGCTTGTCCCAAGTTGTGAACGCAGGGAAATGTTACATTTTCTTCCCTTTTGTCCTTCTTCCTTCCTTTTTTCGTTCTTGCTTTTGACTCTAGGCACCATGATTCATTTTTATTCAAGTAGTGTGACTTAAAGGAGAGATCCGGACATTTTAAGTGTTATCTTTGATGTGTCGTTAGTCACTCACCGACGTAGAAAGTGGCGTTGAGTTTTTCCAGCGATTCCCCTGTCGTAATTTTTCCGACCCCCTCCGTTGGCATAATGGGAGCGCGTGTATGAGTGAAATTCGTCTATTATAACCGATGCAAAGTTATTTTTTTCTCCCAGAAGCTGGCAACTCGGTGTTGCCAGGGAGAGAAACAAGCAACCAGCGTTAGCTCGTTCGGCATTAGCGTTAGCTTCTCAGGGACTTTCAGTGCATGTTTGAGTATCATGAGACTCTACAATGAGCAGTAGTTTTCTGACAGACTTTCTGACAAACTTTTCTGGCAGAGTGTTTGCTGAAATTACAAAATGCCACAAATAGTGCAAGAAATGTTTACAAAATGAAAATGACAGTAGCTGCTGCTTTCAGTTGTGAATGGATGGATGGATCGATGAGTTTTGTTTTTGTGTCTAGTCTTGTGAACCATCCCTTTTGGGATTATACAACAATAAAAACACGATTATGAAACATTGCCCCCCCAAAAAAATCATATTAGAACTAGGGACTCCTCCTCCAGCACTTCGAATTGCAGGAGTTGAGGCATTCCATTTAGTTTGACTGGGTTCCACAGATAATATTGTGAAACTATTGTGTAAATATTTGACAAGTTGTTCAATGTTTGACAATTTTTATAGTATTGTTTTTTTTATTACTTTTGATGCAATAGTGGTCTTATAAAAATGTAATTAAATGTAATTGTCACTTTATAAATGTGCAGATACACTGTATACACTTAGTGTATGCTGTACGTTGGTTTGTTTACTGTTGAGTGAGAAAACAATGTCGCACATTAAGCTAATCCATCTTACCCATCATCACCCCCCAAAATCCTTTGGGGGGACCCCCCTGGGGGGTCCCGAACCACAGTTTGAATCCACTGCTTTACAAGACAGCTGTACGTAGGCCTACTTATCGCTGCTGCTCCCCTGAGGAGAACTATCTAAGCACATGTATTGGTAACAATATAACCCGCTAAAGATAGACATTTTCCTATTTTCTGCTGGTGACTCATCTGCTGTGTATGGGTGGATTTTCACATTAAAAATACAGAGTATTAGGCAGATGAGACCCATGGCTTGCACTCTCGTTTATGAGACTCGGTAGGTTTCCCTGTCAGATCTTGTTAGATCACCGACGCTGCCTGTTCCACATACAGCAGGCTTTGGATTGGGATCCTCAACATAATGCCATGCACTGGCATGCTCAGCGCGATCAGCAATAAATCATTAATTCTCTATTAATACAAGGGTTTTTTATATGTTCTTATAGTCCCCCCTGCCCCCAATCTCAACACAACTCCCCCCACTCCCTCAGAACCATGCAAAACGAAACGTGCATCTTTTCAAACCCCCGCAAACACAGGCATTGTTTAAGATGAGAGGCTTAATCTGGGGGCATCTTTTCACCAGAAGATTTTTTTCTGAATCTCATGCGTTTATGCATACATCTGAAGCAGTCTGGGAGTAACTAAAGGAGATAAACATGCCTACATTTGGATTTTGTGGAGGAAGTTATTTTCTGGTAAATTGGATTAAATGGAATTCTTCATATTTATTTGGTACCAGAAGGCTGTTTTGCTCCAAATTGAATCCTAAACTACTCTGGTGAGCATAATTCCCAGCCAATTAATCAAGTTGCACATTTAGGGTGTCATACATCACTATGTCATCACTAAAGATGTCATGTCTGCTTAACACTTTACCTGCCAATCACGAGTATAACCGTTGATTTTTTTTTTTTTTTAAAGTCTTTTATTTTTTCAATTTATCCACACAGAACCAGAGATATCACGATCCAAAGATTTCTAGCTCCATTCACTCCTTGGTTAACTTATTACTTTAAAATCCTGTGTAAAAAAAATTTAAACACTGGCACTGGGGGAAGTAAAATAAAAAAAAACCTCTGGCAGGGAAGTTAAAGGTAGTTTTAAGTGTTATTTTTTTGGTTAAAAGAAAAAGTGTAGCTCTTTATTGTGATAGTAATCACTGCTATCTTGCATATTTCTGTTCGGTAACGGGGGTCTTTCCCATCTCACCAGCTCTTTAATAAGCAGAAAAATACATTTTCAGGTGGGTTGCTAATTTCATCCAATAAAGAGAGAGCACCCCATTTATCACCTTTTAAATTGTATAGTGTTCCAGTTCAAAAATGTTCCGCTCAAAGTCCTTTGTCATCACTTCCAATTTCACTTGTTTATCCTGTATCCTGTATGAGTTCTCTCTCCTGATAGGATGAAATTGGTATCCTGACCTGAAAATTGATTTTATGTTCACTAAATGCATCATCAGTGTCATTTTACATTTTTGCGTTGGCTATTTAAAAATAGCAAATATACAAGCTCACAAGTGCGTCACTTCTATTTTTGAACGTTTTTGAAAAATCTTGAAAGTGTGAGAACTACTGATTTAGAAGGCATTTGTAGAATCGGCCTCAGGTCTTTAATGGGTTAATGATTTTTTTTATAGTTGATTAAATCGATTGGTAGCCGTTGTACCCCTCTAATCAAAATAAGAACAGTACTTGACAATAATGTTTGGGTTACTGATGTTCCCAGTTCTTCGCAGGTCACGACCAGTGGTGTTAAGTAACTAAGTACATTAACTCAAGTACTGTACTTAAGTACAATTTTGAGGTACTTTTACTTTACTGGAGTATTTCCAATTTTCAATACTTTTACTTTTACTCCAC
Source organism: Gymnoscopelus braueri (assembly GCF_963280865.1). Classification (NCBI taxonomy): domain Eukaryota; kingdom Metazoa; phylum Chordata; class Actinopteri; order Myctophiformes; family Myctophidae; genus Gymnoscopelus; species Gymnoscopelus braueri. The sequence continues at coordinate 15,494,143 of NC_137617.1, read as the reverse complement.
TACATCTCTGAGGAAAATATTATACTTTTACTCCACTACAATTATTTGAAAACTTTAGTTAATAGTTACTTTGCAGATATAAACTATTAAATCATAAAACATATTTTAACCACTTTAGCCCTATTTCATACAAATATATTTGAAAATAGCCGATCTACAAGCTCACAACGCGTCGCATCGCGACGCGTTGTGAGCTTGTAGATCTGCTATTTTCAAACATTTTAGTACTTTAACCTTTGGTACTTTAAGTACATTTCGATACCAATGCTTATGTACTTTTACTCAAGTGAATTTTGAATTCCGGATACTTTTACTTAAAGGGATTGTAGGCAACATTAAGCCTAAATTTTAAGAATATATATATATATATTTAGAATTTCTTCCCCTCTATCAGCCACTATATAATGATGCTGGGGTGTTTTCCTGCATTGAAACACAGTCCTCTTTCTGAAATCCGTATTTTCCCTACTATTTATGTTTGTCCGGGACGTAAATGCATGGACGCGCATGTGCGCGTCCGTGCGCGTCCGTGCCCGTGTGAAGTGTTCGGGTGAAACCGAATGGGACCGAGTGCAGCCGACAAAAATGGAACGAGCCGCCATTGTTTCCACCATAGAAGTTTATACTTCTTACTTTCGGTTTTAAAACGCTCTCAAACTTCTTTTTTGAGGCACGGAATTTACTTTTAAGATATCGTTTGGATAGAATTTAGTTGTTTAACTTCATATATGTGGTCAATTTATCATGAAAGAGCCTATTTAAAAAAAAAAATTCAGAGAACCGGCAGGGGCGGGCATTGACATGCATTGTATCCGAATAAAGCAACCTATTTTCGGCATGGCCCGTTTAGAAGTCCCCCCTGCATCACCCCCTGGTGGTCGGGGACACGAACTGCAGATGAGGAGGGGGGGGGAGTGGAGGTGCGGTGTTTGACAATAGTTTTTTTCTTTTTTTTATCTCTGAACTCGCCTACAATCCCTTTAAGTAAAACATTTGAGTACTTTTTCCACCCCTGGATGTTCCCAGTTCTTAGCAGGTCACGACCATGTCAGTGTGCCAGCGTGAACACCACAGCGCGGGCTCAGAGCTGCAGCGTTAGTGATGGATCAGTGTACACGTTGGGAGCAAACGAGGCCGAGTCAAACACAGAGACAATGAACGCGCTGTGCTCTTGCCTTCATACTATAAATACCACATCACACGTAATCCTGCTGGTATAATCTTTTTTATTTTATTTTTTATTTTTTTTACAAATGTAAGTACAAAGAGTAAGTAAATAAAATATTAAATAAAAACAGTAATAAGAGATCAGGCGCTTGGCACAGTAAATCCGTGGCTTAAAAAGCCACCACATTGTTTAAGTCTATACAGGACTCACTGGAAAATATTACCACTTTCAACACCAAGTTGAAAGTGGTTAAATTAATACAATAATCTTTATTATGAATTGAATTTGAAGATTAATTGCATTTAGTTTTTATTGTATGAATTTGTTATTGTTTGTTTTTTCATTTTCTTTTCTTCAATTCCCCCACCCCCCTACTTTAGTGGCCCCCTACTCTGAAAACCACAGGCTTATATAATGGATAATGTTAGGGATTTGTAGGTTGCCAAATGACAAGGGGGCTAATTATGTTATCATTAGGCCGGTTCCCTGCTGGCTGTTAACTAGATGTAGTCGATTTGTGCCCCGAGTGGCAGAAGTTGATGAAGCCCTGCAGAACTGCCTGCCTGACTGAAGCCGATCTACTAAGTGTAAAGGCGACAAGATGTGACAGTTACGTCCTAACCCCTTAAGACCGGGAACGCATCTGTGTCATTTTAAGATTTCTCTGGCTATTCAAAAATAGCAGATCTACAAGCTCATAGCGCGGCACCGAGTGCCGCGCTATGAGCTTGTAGATCTGCTATTTTTGGAAAATTTGTGAAAATCTTTGAAAATCTTTGAATATATGTTTTTTTAAAGCGATCATTGGTAACTGTCAAATGTCTCAACAAATGTTTTTTTTAGGAAAAAAACTATTGTATCAGTGGTGCTCAAACTTTTTCATGTCAAGGAGACCCCCAAAATTATACGTTTTTGGCTGCCGACCCACATCAAAATATGTTGTTCCAGGGACCCCCAGAAGCAAAGATTTGAGTTAAAAAAAGTTGTTTTAAAGGAGCTACACCATGAATTTAAAAAAAATATTTGGTATTTAATATCATATGGTGTATGTCCCTCAAACCTTTTTCAAAAGGTTTGAGCCTAAATCATCACTCAGATATACTCATCCCAAGTCAATTGTCTCTGGCTTATACAGCACTTTCAGCTGCAATACCAAAACGTCCTCTTGTGCAGGGGGGGGCTACTGAGCAATTCTGTCTGTTAATAAAAAATAAAAAAAAATTCTGCATAAAAAGAAGCATCTAAGAAAAATACAAAATCGAGAAAAAAACACTTTGAACATTTTTGAACAATTCCACCAAGTGTTTGAGGTGCCTGTTTCACCCACTTCCGGGGGGCGGAGCCAAAATCCGAGCCCGAAGTATTTGTTCGTAGACCCCCACTTAGGGGGGGTAGAAAAAGTTTCGGAGCGATTCGGGCACTTTTCATTTAACATTGGGTTTGCCATCATTAATGTTTATGACATCATAAACATTTCCATTCTGAGATCGCCTGTTCAGACACGCCCATTCTGGAAATCCATGAAATGAGAAGGAATGACTGAATTAAAAAAAACAACATTTTTTTGGGTACAAGAGACACTGGGGACCCCAAAAAATACAAAAAACCAAGAAAAAAGTGATTTTCATGGTGTAGACCCTTTAAAAAAATAAAGATTTGCACAAATGTTCAAGATTTTTCTAAAATAGCAGATCTACAAGCTCATAGCGTGGCACTCGGTGCTGAGCTTGTAGATCTGCTATTTTTGAATAGCCAAAGTATAACAATAATGGTTATAGCTAAAATCTAAAATGACACAGATGCGTTCCCGGATTGAATCGGTTATTAGTATGTCTTTCAGTGCTAGCTGGCTACAGCCCTGTACAGTAAATGGTCTGCATTTATAACGCCAAGTGCTTTATGTGCGCGACATTCACCCGTTCATTCACAGTTTTTCACACGCACGCACGCACGCACGCACGCACGCACGCACGCACGCACGCACGCACGCACACACATATCAGTGGAGGCACAACCATGCAAGGCACCAACCTGCTCGTCAGGATCAGTAAAGGGGTTCCCCGGAGTGGAGGGAGAGTTAAAATGTGTCGCTCTGCCGGACATTAGTACATGTAAACTGCTTTGCTGTGCCTGTAAATGAATATCGAGTCATTTTGACTTAGACAAGCTCTTTGATGAACTCACTGATGTGCTACGAAATTGGTTTAGGTGCAGTTTAACTGCACTTGCTGGCTGCTTGAGCTAGCTACACAGTAAAGTCTTTCGTTACTTTATCCCTGAGTGTGTGCAAATGTAACCAAATGGGTTACATTTGTACACACCCAGAGTTACAAAACTGACGCTTTTACTGTGTAGACTCCAAGGGCCCAGCTTCCTGCTTTGAAATTTAGTCTATATAGGAAGTGACATTTCATATGAATAGCCTGTAGTTTCGCTGTTTTACCCCTGCTGGTGTGAGAAAGATTTTTTCTCAACGCAAGTGGGTGGGTTTTTGATGAGCTTTAGACTTGGATTTTCTTACCAAACATTGTCATAAATATAATATGCTTCCAGTCGCTAGTTTAAAGTCTTCTTTCAATCATCATGATATATGCGTTTTGGTAAATTATGGTCCCTTTTATTTTAAAATTGACGATAAAGTAGGGTATGCTCTAGGAGGGGTGGGATTATTTCATTGACAAGCTACCCAACCAATAGCATTCATTTAGGGATTGATTTCCGGTTGCTTTTTTGTATATATGTATATATATGTATATATGGTAGACTCACAGAAGCATACAAATTACACTCAAAAGCTGGAACTGCTCTCTGTCTGCCAGTGCTACAATGCCACAATGACAACTTGATAAAAGAGCTCGGTTGTTAATTTGGGTGGGATTCTTTCAATACGCCTAATCTGCTGAGTCGAACTACACTTTAATGGCTTTTTAGCAGGAACCTCTCAGGTGTGAGATTGTGTGACTGTGGCGCGTGTGCACGGCATAAAGCGTGTGTCAGTCAGTCTTTTAACCCGTTCAATCCGGTAACGCATCTGTGTCACTTTAGCTTTCTTGCCCTATTCAAAAATAGCAGATATACAGATCTGCTATTTTTTTTTTTTTTTTTTTTTTCTGCTATTAAAAAAAACTTTTTGGATTTAGAAGACATTTGTAGAATCCACAGAAGCAAAGATTTGAGTTAAAAAAATGCTTTAAAAAACATATATATTCAAAGATTTGCAAACATTTTCACGATAAAAAAAAAACAATAGCAGATCTACAAGCTCGTAGCGTGGCACTCTGGCCTCCTGGCCCCGAGGCGAAGACTAACCCCTAACCCCTGTAAACCTATTTTTGAAAAGTGCTACATAAATAAAGTGTATTATTATTATTATTATTATTATTATAAGCGCTCCCCCCCTATAGCGCTCTTCATAACCATGATCTGAGTAGCCATCAGCTGGGTGAGTTTGAAACCGAACTTGGCATTATTTATTATTTATTTGGTGATAAAAAAAGAAAGAGCACATCAGCACTTCCATGATAATAACACACAAAATATCACAGAGGAAAAACACACAATAAAAGCCCTAAGGCTTATTTCCGCTCCAAACAAACAAAACTAAATAAAGAAGTCTGCACTCTCTGCTGCAGCACTAACACTATCCCTTATGTTTAGACTTGCAGTTAATATAATGCACAAGAGATGGTGACTCAATACCCACTGCTTTATATTGCTGTGTTTTTCTTTAACCATGCCACGTGCACATTAAACCGTGATTTTATACCTGCTGCTATTTGAGGTGATTTTATAACCGACGCTCTATTTTTCATTTCTTTAACCATGTCACTTCAACCATGAAACTGTGATTTTACGCGGCTATTTTTAAATGGTTAGATTTGTTTTCCAGCTGCACAAGAAGCATTTCTGTATTCCGTAGTGCCGTCTGTTCATTGTCCATTTTTAATCAGGCACCGTATGTATATACTGGACCTTGTATACTTGATTTGACTTGACCCTTTCTGTCACTGTAATGTTGAGAAACATTTTATACCTGTAATCGAGTGACGTGACGGTGAAGTAGAGTCTGATTCAGATTCAGATCAAGGAAGTCTGGGAACTGTGGTCACAAATCCGGTATATCAGCAGTGGTGGAAAAAGTACTCAAATGTTTTACTCAAGTAAAAGCATCAATACTGCAATGTAGAAGTACTCTGTTAAGTAGAAGTCCGGAATTAAAAATGTACTTGAGTAAAAGTACAAAAGTATTTGTATCAAAATGTACTTAAAGTACCAAAGGTAAAAGTACCAAAATGTTTGAAAATAGCAGATCTAAGCTCACAACGCGTCGCGATGCGACGCGCTTGTAGATCGGCTATTTTCAAATAGCCTAGGTATGAAATAGGGCTAAAGTGGTTAATGCATGTTTCATAATATCATAATTTATATCTGAAAAGTAACTACTAAACTAACGTTTTCAAATAATTGTAGTGGAGTAAAAATACAATATTTGCCTCTGAGATGTAGTGGAGTAGAAGTAAAAGTATTGGAAATTGGAAATACTCAAGTAAAGTACAAATACCTCTAAATTGTTACTTTCCACCACTGTACTGTATATCAGGAGTCAGGACACAAAGAAGAGCAGCAGGGGAGAGAAGACCACAAAGGTCGGTAAACATGAAAGAATATTTACAGATCCTATGAATGGGTAAATGACATAGATAATCGCGAGTGCTGGCCGGTGTGTGTGTGTGTGTGTGTGTGTGTGTGTGTGTGTGTGTGTGTGTGTGTGTGTGTGTGTGTGTGTGTGTGTGTGTGTGTGTGTGTGTGTGTGTGTGTGTGTGTGTGTGTGTGTGTGTGTGTGTGTGTGTGTGTGTCTGTCTCTGTGTGTGTGTGTGTGTCTGTCTCTGTGTGTGTGTGTGTGTCTGTGTGTGTGTGTGTGTGCGCTGGTCGCCAGAGGCCAGGTCTGTGCTAAGGAGATAAGCTGGTAATGGTAGCATCGGGGCATCAAGGGAGGCTAATACTGTTGAAACTGGCAAAGCTGCTTAGAGACGCGACAGAGATGAAGAGAGAGACCGAAATACAAGGTTATTACGAGAGAATATCACTCGCTCTGCGTTCCTCTCTCTCTCTCTCTCCCGCTCTCTCTCTCCCTCCATCTTTATATATCTCTCCTGTTCTCTTTCCTTTCCACTCCTTCTCTCTTTCTCCACTGTATGTTCTTCCTGTCCTCCTATAGTGGTCTACACCCTGCAGAGGCAAGGCTGGTGCCCCCCAGCGCACAAATGCACACACACACACACACACACACACACACACACACACACACACACACACACACACACGCCTTACCCCTAAACCCATCTGAAATGTCAAGCCCCTCTTTGCAGTGGATTTCCTGTGTGTGTGTGTGTGTTTACCTGGCTGCTGTGAGGTGTCAATATAATCCTTAATGATGTGAGCTCCCCCTTGGGCGCCTGCATCCCGGGCTGTGCGCCTCACAAGCTTTCACTCAAGTCTTGTGGAAAGTCAACAAGCCAGCAGAGGCAGGCTGAGACATTTATTACCACACACACATTTATTAAGACAGGATGCGCACACACAGCACCCCATACCACATAGTATTTATATTTATTAAACACATCCCACCCATTAGGCCTGTACAGTATATAGGATAATATATTGTATATCGTTGCTGTCGGGCAGAAACCTCTAAATGAATGCCCTTCTTCAGTTGTTCTCAACCAGTGGTGCGGGGACCACCAGTGGTCCTTGAAGGGATTCCAGGTGGTCCCCAGCTAAATGATGGCGAGTTGGTAACCAAATGGACCCTTATATAGATCTTTAACTCTTGAGAGCGTGAAGTGAAACCAAATGGACCCTTACGGGTCCATTTGGTTTCATTTTACGCTCTCAAGAGTTAAATGATTGTTAAACATCTGCATTACTTGATTAACAAGAAGTCTACACAATTAGAGAATGTAGAAGAATTGTTATTTTGATCAACGTTTGCCTGTTATCTCCCCTATGGTACCAACATCAATACAGCATGGAATTGTGGACAAAATCGTATCCAACGACAACTAAATAGTCCAAGTTTTGGGCTTTATATGAAAAGTGTTGAAAACCACTGCCCTACTTGATCATACTACTTACTTACTACTTAGGCCCATCGCTCCCAGTGGAGCATTTAGGCCAACGACGACTCGTCTCCATCCTCCACGGCTGTCTTTTCTGCCTCTCTCCAGCTGGTCCCCTGTCTCTTTAGCTCCCGGCTCCAGGTGTTCTTCTTAGGCCCCGCCCTCTCTTCCGCTTCTCCTGGGGGTTCCAAGTCGGGGCCTGGCGTGGTGTGGTACCGTTTGCCGGTTTCCTCAGGGTGTGACCGATCCATCCCCACTTTCTTCTCTAGGATCTGTTTTCTCCACTGGCTCCTTTCTCCCTTTCATCCAGAGTTCCGTATTTTCTGATTTTGTTTGGCCACCTGATCATGCTACAGCGTCACACGAAAGCCTTAAAAATAGCAATTTTTTAATTTGAATCCTGAAAAGTGAAGGTTTTTGGACATATTAGGTTTCCACCCGACGGAGACAATATACTGTATCCAGCTAGACAGACATGCACACACACACACACACACACACACACACACACACACACACACACACACACACACACACACACACACACACACACACACACATTTGAGCTGTTTATTAGCATTTTTGTGAACTGTCACTATTAAGACTCTGCTGTGGTGGGAGTGACTCAGGAGAGCATTAATTCATTCAATTCAGTCAATTAATCGGCAGGTGTTTCCAGTTGGATAATTGTGCTTTCCTCAGTGTAGCTGCTGGATTATATTAGGCCTTGGGGTTATAAACACGCACACATGCACACACGCACGCACGCACGCACGCAGAACACACACAGAACACACACACAGAGAACGCCATGAGAGAGAGAGAAAGAGCAAGGCAAGGCCATAAAGATTTGGAGCACCGATATAATCCTGTATGGTTGTTCATGTACGTGTGTAGACTGGTGAATAAAGTGCAGAAGCTTTAATTACTAAACGGTCACACCAATTGTGTTGGCAATAACTCACAGCAGCACTGTGCATGCTACAGGTGACCAATATACAGTTTATTTAATCAATTATGTGCCCATGCAATTTTCTCCTCAGTGGGTTGGCCTGGCCAGTCGATCTGAAATTGTACATGTGCATTGGCCATTGATGTGAACATGCAGGTACTGATAAAGCATATTTCTCACTCTTCCCAAATTTAAGCTGTTTATTAGCATTTTTGCCATGAGCCATGGGATCTGCAGTCACGGTCCACAGTCTGCACGTACTGTAGTTGGAGAACGCGCATCTCTGAGCATGGACTACTAGTTTATTCTTATGACCTATTTTTAATTGCAATTTTCTTTGCTATTTCTTGTTGTTGCTGAAATGTCAAGGCACTGCGTGCTATGATTATATTAGGAAGCAGAAGGTATTCGGGTAGCAAGCCAACGTTGAGCCCACGTCAGTTTGGTTGGCAATCTGGAGACAATGTTATGCCAATGTTGGCATGCCATGGGTACAATAAACCCAATAATTTGACTCTCTTATACTTGTATAGTGGGATGTAGCGATATCAAATCTTGATCTTCAGATGTAGGCCAGCCCAGCCGTCCAGCCATATGTGATGTGGTCACTTAAAGGGGAAATCCACCCATTTTCAATATTTAACTATGTCATTAATATAGCATAAAGGAGTTGTGTGGAAATAAGAAAAAAAAAAAAAAAAAATGAACATTGCAAAAAAATGTAACATTGCAAAAAAATTAACATTGCAAATTACACTGTGATGACTCATCATGGTGTAATTTGCAATGTTAATTTTTTTGCAATGTTACATTTTTTTGCAATGTTAATTTTTTTTTTAATTTTTTCTTATTTCCACACAACTCCTTTATGCTATATTAATGACATAGTTAAATATTGAAAATGGGTGGATTTCCCCTTTAAGTGCCATTCACACTGAGCACTATAGCTATAAAGATAACTATAACTATATCGTTGACGTTCACCATTGTATTTTTTTTTATAGTTTTATTGTCACAGGGCAGCCCGTGCCCTATACACACAGACAATGACCAGGGACATTGCACACAGTTGACTACACAGCTGCTTCCAAATGAACCACCATCCAGCCGGCTTGGAAGTGTGGGTCAAGTTGTGGCATTGTAGGTTTTATCATTGATACTGGAAAATGCATTGCTGAAGTGTACTACTCATGGTTTTAAATGTTGATTTATTGAACTGAAGTTTAGTTGTTTGTGTGGGTCACCTCTCTCCCCTCTGCAGTGGCAATCCTGTTGATTGGGAAGGTGCCAAGTGCTGCAGGAGGGGTGTTTGATTCAACTTGGACAATCTTATTTAAAAAGAGACTATTTTGTGTATGAATGTACGCCCGTAAATTCATGTTTTTTTTAAATAATTTTTATCCCACGATTTTTTAACCCTTATTTTTCACCCGGTGCCAATTTTCTAAGTGATCCTGGGCGCTACACTCCCCTCACCAGCCTAGGGAGGCCAGGGCCGAGCTCATGCCTCCTTCAAGGCATGAGAGCCAACTGGCCTTCTTGTCATCTGACAGGGGGGGGGGGAGTTTCCCTGGTTGGACGTAGCGCGTGGAAGGAACACGTTATTCCAACCAGTTCCCTTCTCCTCCATCAGGCGCCCCGGCTGTCATGGGGGAGGCGGTATAGCGACCAGGATTACTACATGTTTTTGTGAGGGTATTAACTACCCTGAGAGACACGGGGAGAACATGCAAACTCCACACAGAGTAGGCCCTTTTCATTATTATAATTTTTTTTAGAGAATGTTTTTTCAAAAATAGCAGAAATAGTTGATACAAGCTTACAGAGTGTCATGTTTTTATGCCTTGTGAGCTTGTAGACGGGGCTAATTTGTCTGTTTTCTAACTAGAACTTTGAAGTGACATGCTTTGTCTTTACAGATGGAAGACGTGATAGCGCGCATGCAGGACGAGAAGTGCGGAATCCCCATCAGGACCGTCAAGAGCTTTCTGTCCAAGATCCCCAGCGTCTTTTCAGGTGAGCCTCTCTCCTCTCCTCTCCTCTCCTCTCCTCTCCTCTCCTCTCCTCTCCTCTCCTCTCCTCTCCTCTCCTCTGATGTACAATCACATAAGTCATCTGTGGCCCTGGATCAAACAGAGAGAGGGGGAGCCCTCATTTCCACACTAAAACATGGGGTGTCAGGGCGTTCTAGGACACGGGTTGAAACGGAGAACATCTACACTGACTTAACCCATTCAATCCGGGAAATGCGTGTCATTTTAAGATTTCTTTGGGCTATTGAAAAATGTGTGCAAATCTTTGAATATATATATACATTTTTAACTAAAATCTTTGCTTCTGGGGGTCCCTGGAACAAAATGTTTTGAGATGGGGGGATCCGCGGACAAATACATATCATTTTGGGGGTCCTTGACATGGAAAAAGTTTGAGAACCACTGATATTATAGCAAAAGTATTTTAATTAAAAGAAAATGTTTTAGAAGACAGTTGTAGAATCCCCAGCAAAGATTTGAGTTGAAAACGTTCGCTTTTAAAAACATATATATTCAAAGATTTGCACACATTTTCAAAAGAAATAGCAGATATACAAGCTCATAGCGCGGCACTCGGTGCCACGCTATGAGCTTGTATATCTGCTATTTTTGAATAGCCCAAAGTATAAAATAATGGTTATAGCTAAAAATCTAAAATGACACAATAGGCCTGTGTATATGCGTTCCCGGATTGAATGGGTTAATAGCTTGTCCTGTTCCGGCTGAACAGGGAGGCTACATCTGAATATGCACCAGGGGTCAGCGAAGGATGACCCCTGGTGGTCAGGGAGGGAGAACAAGAGAGGGAAAATGGAGAGATAGACGGGAGGAAATAAACGGAGCACAGTGGGAGATATACAGTATAGCATAGAAGTTAACTAGTAGCTCCCAGAGAGAAATAACCACTTGAGTGGTTCTCTTTTATACAAAAATAGCAGATGAACAAGCTCACAGCGTGTCGCACCACCACGCCCTGTGAGCTTATAGATCTGCTATTTTAATTGTACTATATTTATTATTTACATTTAGATGAATACATTTAGATTATTTAAAAAAATAGTGAAAGTAGCAGGTCTACCAGCTCACATGACGTGTTGTGAGCTTGGAGATTGGCTATTTTCACTATTTTTGTACACCACTATTTTCATACAGCACAACAAAGTATAATTATAAAAATGTCGATTCATTGAAATATAAAGCTGTGTTCCCACTTCTAGTCTCTTGAATCGTGTCATTTTGGGACAAAAGTGTTCATCCACGTGTTCAACTAATCGCCCTCTGCTGTACGCTAAACGAAACAGTTCTAGTAATGTTTTAATCTAGCAGCACCTTTAGAATAGAGAATTATAAAAAAAGAAAACCTGCTTTCGGTCATAAGTCGGCTATTGGTTCTAAATAACGGTTTCAATTCACCTGTTTCCTAGGCTGTGTGTGCATCACTTCCTGTCGATTTGATCCAATGAAATCCAATGAAACTGGTCAGATGACCAATGATATCCAATGAGATCGACAGGAAGTGATGCACACACAGCCTAGGAAACGGGTGAATACATTTTTGGCTAATTGCAAGGTTGAAAGTGGTTAACCTTTCGCACATACCCAGGAGGAGCGCACAACAATACAGTGGTGCAGTGCTCACTTTATTGTGTTGGCTCGTCATCGTTTTGATTGGATAAATTATACACAAATCCAGCCAAGCACAGTAGGGTGGCCCATGTCCTTAGTGAGGAGAACAGCCTGGTTAAGAACTGGAAGGTCACACGTGTTACGTCTGCATGGTTTCCATGAACAACCTTGTGTCCTGTCAAGAGTGTCCTTGAAAATGACTCACTACCTGCGTCTGGGCAAAAGCAGGGGTTCGATTTGTATTTTTAACCACTTTTAGACACTATATATTGTAGGGGTCTTCAACGTTTTTCAGGACCAAGGACCCCTTAGCTGAGAGAGAGATGAAGCAGGGACCCCCCACTACATATTGGATTCATGTTAATGTGTACTTTCAGACATTTAACGACTTATGTAACTTAATACTTTGTAAACCATAACCTTTTGGCTTGGTACTTGGTCTGCTCTTTTTTCCCTGTACACCTGTGCGACGCGTTGAAGGTCTGCTATTTTCGGCTAATGTTACCCCCAGAATAGGGATGCGAGAGTTGGTTAATGTAAAAATAACATTAAAAAATCCCTATGACGCAAAGATTTGGTGGCCCCCCTGTAGTATCTCTGGGGACCACCTAGGGGTCCCGGACCCCCTGTTGAAGACCCCTGAAATGCTGTACTTCGTCGTACAACAAATAATGAAAATAGCCAATCTACAGGCTTTGAAATGTAAAAAAAATTAATGAATAAATTGAGGGATAGGGAATTTGTTAATTAAACTTGTTAAAATTGTGATATTAATTAATATCACCCACTTCAGACAGACAGTCTACATTTCCCAAAAGGAAATGTATTTAATTCAGTCTGAGCGCCTCACTTCAAAAGGCTAGACACACTCACCGGGCACAGCTTCTTGGCAACGTGAACAACAAAGGAACCGTCCGCACTTTAATACGCCTCAGCGGTCACAAACAACGTACGTGTTTCGTACCTATCAGCTTTTTAATTCAGTCTGACCAGAAGCAAGGATAAAATATATCCCCAGTGGCGCCACAAAAATAAATGACCAGGAAGGGGGATATCAAAACAAGGAGAGGCATGGATTACCCCCCCTATCCCCCCCCAGCAAATCCAACTCGGGGTAAAAGCATCAGCTAAATGCCTGAAATGTAATTTGAAACTAGCTTCTTAAGCCTAAGCATTAAAAGTTTGACGTCGAGGATTCGGAAAAGCTTTCACAAGTTGTTGTTTCGCCTCGGATAGAAACCACCAAGTCCCGAGAACTGATCATTAGAAGTTCGAAGGGGAGTTTATAGGATTCAGAAAAGCTTTCACAAGGTTTGCCTGCCTCTCAGAACTCACTTACCTGCGGCTGGGTAGATGCTATAAACAGCTGAATGCCTGAAATGTAAATTGAAACACTTATTAGAAACCACCGAACCCGGGTCCTTAAAACTGAGCGTTAGAAGTTTGAAGGGAAGGTCCAGGATTCAGCAAAGCTTTCATGAGTTGTCGTTTTGTCTCAGACGTTAACGCCACCGCATTTGTGGGTTAACCCATTAACTCATTGAGTGCCTTTCTGGCCATTATGATTTTTATTTTTTTATTTTTTCAAAGTAAAAAAAAAGTGCTTAGGAAGCGAGATACAGCCATTTTAAGTTATAAGTTAAACAAGGAGTGGATGGAGCTGCAAATCTTCAGATAATGATATCTTTTTTTTAATTTTTTTTAATGTTTTAGTTTTTTTCTACTTTTTTCAAAAACACGTGAAACATGTTAATGGCACGTTGCACCATAGCGGTAAAACACGTGAAACACGTTAATGGCACTCAATGAGTTAAGACCTGGAACGCATCTGTGTCACTTTTTCATTTGAGCTAAAAAGCATTATTTTACACTTTTGGCTATTCAAAAATAGCAGATCTACAAGCTCATAGCGAGTGCAGCGCTACGAGCTTGTAGATCTGCTATTTTTGAAAATGTGTGCAAACTTTGAATATATATTGTTAAAAGCGAACATTTTTAACTCTATTCTTTGCTTCTGGGGGTCCCTGGAACAAAACATTTTGAGATGGGGGTTCGCGGCCAAATACAAATAATGTTTTAGTGTCCTTGACATGAAAAGGTTTGAGAACCACTGATATAGAAACGTTTTTTTCAGGATACTGTTGGGATTTAGAAGACATTTGTAGAATCGGCTTCAAGTCTTAATGGGTTAAAAATACATTATCAGGGTACCCCGGTGGGTCACCTGGTAAAAGCACATATCACATAAATACGGCTATACAGTTGGCCCGGGTTTGAATCCGGCCCAATGCTCTTTGCTGCATCATGACCTCTCTCTCTCCCACGCCTCTCCTGTCTTTCGCTCCGAAAATAATCTTTAAAAAAAGATAATAGAAAGCCATTACCGTTCAGTGTGACACGTGTCTTTCCACACACCGTATGACAACGACTGAGTTAATTAGCGTTGGGAATGGGAATGGCTTGCAATGGTATTTTTGAAAGAAACACTTCCAATCCCCATATGATATTATTCACCAGTTTCAGAGAACTCTGGATGGTGGACAATAAAGTGGCCATACCGTACCACTTGCTGTGTTTGCTTTATTTAACCACTTTAAACCCTAGTTCTCCTATGTTGGGCATCATTATAGGCATCATTATATTATATTATATTTCATTTCATTTCATTTCATTTCATTTCATTTCATTTCATTTCATTTCATTTCATTTCATTTCATTTTATTTTATTCATTTCCAATGGGGCGACGTCATTTGTTCGTGCGGCCTGGAGCTGAGAAGATACTTGTTACCAGTTGTCAGGCATTAGCCAGTAAGTCAGCGTGCTGCCTTGTTTCCCAGGTTACATAATGAAGGATGTTACATAAGCACGCGTAGCAGATGACATTTGTCGAGGTGAGGGCCTCCTACATCTCAACACATCTGTGACACATCTCCCTCGCACGCAGACACTCCACGTAAAGCACCTTGGATTGCCTTTCGTGTCACGTGTGCATTTGTGCTACAAATAAACCTGCCTTGCCCTAAATTAGCTACTAACGGTGCTCGTTTCAGAGTTATACCGAAAATGGCAGATATACGAGCACACAACGTGTCGAGCTTATAGATTGTCTGTTTTCAGCGCATGACACTAGCCGTACGACGGAAGTATAAATCATGTTTTAACCTATTGAGACCGGGAACGCATCTGTGTCATTTTAAGGTTTCTTTGGCAAATCAAAAATAGCAGATATACAAGTTCATAGCGTGACTATGAAGTTGTAGATCTGCTATTTACATTTTTAATTGTGAAAATGTGTGCAAATCTTTGAATATATATATATATTTAAGCGAACATCTTTAACTTAAATCCTTGCTTCTTTGGGGGGGGGTCCCACTCCCTGGAACAAAATATTTTCAAATGCGGGTCGGCAGCAAAACACATATAATTTTGGGGGTCCTTGACATGAAAAAGTTTGAGCACCACTGATATAGCAACATAAGTTTTTTTTTTAAACTGTTAGGATTTAGAATCTCCAGAAGCAAAGATTCGAGTTACAAATGTTCTACAAATAATTTTGTTTTGCAGATCTGCAAGCTCATAGCGCGGCACTTATGAGCTTGTATATCTGCTATTTTTGAATAGCCCAAAGAAATCTTAAAATGACACAGAGACACGTTCCTGGTCTTAATGGGCTAATGCAAATGAGTGCAGTTTGTCCAGCTGTCCAGATAATTAAGTGCAGCCTAGTGTGAATGGCCGTGTAAAACCACTGAGGTGTTTATAACCAGTGGTTATACAAGTGTACAGAACACAGGCTTGAACTTAAAACTCTAACCCGCTGAAACCACATTAGACACTGTCGTTGATAGCGTTAATACACTTGAAACCCAGCGTGCCCGTTCTGCTGGGGGACATTCGCCAAAAATAGCTGAGCTACAAGCTCACACCGCACGACATGTTGAAGAGATTTGGTGTAGACGGAAGAAAGCGGTCACAGTTGTAAGTCAAGTCCAGTTTTCTAAGACTAGAGGGTTTAAGTGGATTAAGCACACGTCACGTAGACATTGTTTTACAACAGAGAACTTTGTAACATGCACTGGAGGTCTAAACAGAAAAAAATAATGGTTGGATTGATGGATGGATAGATGAAGTTGAGCACTGACAAAAGAACAGTTTGGATGAACGGGTACTTTAAAAATGAAGCAGTTTGCATGTTCTCCCCGTGTCTCCTAGGGTAGAGGTACCCTCACAAAAAACATGCAGTATTCCTGGTCTCTATACTGCCTCCCCCTGGTCAGCCGGGGCGCCTGATGGAGGGGAAAGGAACTGGTCGGAATAACGTGTTCCTTCCACACGCTACGTCCAACCGGGGAAACTCCCCCCTGTCGGGCGATAAGAAGCGGCTTGCTAGGTCCTCATGCATTGAAGGAGGCATGAGCTCAGTTCTGGGCTCTCCCCAGGCTGGCAGAGGGAGAGTAGCGCCCCTCTTAGGGTTTTTGGTCCAGTTTAGCCTAGATTACATTTTAGTTAGGATTACAGGTCTACAACTCTTCTATTTGGAGTCACAGAAACCTTTTTATCTGCTATCAGCTGTAGCTAACGTTAAAATAACAACATAGCAGAGTGCATGACATACATAAATATACAATGAACTCGATAATAATACTGTTTTATAATAGCACGCTTTATAGAATTTCTCATCAGCCTTTTTTATCGTGAGGGGGAATTGCCAAGGTATTCAGTTAATGTTAACAGATCAGATAAATAGAGTACATCATGACCCGCCGTAATCAAAAGGCTAATGTAGAAGACTCATCTGTATGCCCCGGGGCGGAGAGAGCTGGACGGATAGGAGCTGGTATTGACTGCATAGCAGAGAGGGAGAGAGAGACGTAAATAAGACATAATACGCTCCGAGGTATATCCACTTACAGCCTACTAATGGACGAATGGAAGCAGAGAGAGTAATGCACCGGTATGGAGCGGAGCAGATTGTCACCGGAGGACACCTCGGCGTAATGTGCTTTTATATGCCACGGACACCTGGTATTATGAAATTAAGATGACCATTACAGCGCCCCATCTCTTATCATAATCACTCTCTGAGTTGAAAGCCATGCTGTGTGTGCTCTGCATTCTGATGAATGAAGCTAAGTTGACCAACCTGCGTCATCAACAGTTATTTTTTTATTTGTCAGTATTTTTATTGAGCTTTTCCATTTTTCATGTTCATTTCACATGCAATATTCACGGCAAAATCCATAAACAGAATAAACAATGCAAATACCCCCCCCCCCCCCCTCCCTCCCTTCCCCATTCCAGCACATGCAAGGTGTGTTTAGTTATGGACCACCACCTATGGAATACATATCGTCTCTGTCGCGTGGAAACCTCACATGTCCAAAACTGTTACTTTTGAGGATTCAGATGAAAAACTAGCAAACATGGCAGATCTACAAGCTCAATATGGGCCACGATTCTTGTAGATCTGCTATTTTTGCTACTTTTGTGTGATGCTATATTGATTTATGAAAAGAATATAAAAAGTTGAAATATATATAAGAGGTTTCTGCCCGACAGCAACGATATATGAAATACTCAAATATACAAACCATTTAATGGTCGATACATCAGAATCAGAATCAATCTTTATTGTCACATCACATTACAAGTAAGGTGGGTGGTTGTGCAGGCTCATCATTGCAGTTAAAAGATAGATAGAGAGTCATCTCATAGAAAGAGAGGGGAGACATAAAGTGCATAATATACAGTATGACTAATCTGCATAATACAATCATGGGACTAAATAATGTGACATAGCTAAAGGGTAATATAAACAAACATTGTTAATGCTTTAGTCCCATTAGAGGTAATTGTGTCCACCTCCACTCATCCTAATGTGCCGAGGATGCATCTTACAGGGCTGAACCTTTTGATAAGACTGATGACTTTGATCAGAAGAGTCCCTCTGCGACGCACAGCCTCCTTTAAAAGTGAATCTGCTGTGCTAGCCCGCCGTTTTTTACGAGCTTAATGGAGACAGCTTTGCTGGCAAGTGTCGACGTGTCAAAGTTTTATGGACTGTTCCTCAGCCAAAAGGCAACCAAGTGTTCGCACCGGCGGGGCTGTAATTGATGTTCAATTTATAATTACGTTATTTTGCTTTCGTTAATGTGCCTTCCTGTTGTGTGGTGTGACAGTGACAGCGCACGGCCACACGCACGCACATTCTTGCATTGCTATTTTTGTGGGGACAACATAAGCAACGTTTCATAAAGAATGCTATATTTTTTGTAACCTACTCGAATAGAATAGACTAGAATAGGCTTTATTTGCCATTTTGCACGAATGCATAGGAAATCTTAGAGCTCAGCTCCCATGGTCAACATTTAAAAAGACAGAAAAGACAGACAGAAAGAACATACATCCTACAATACTACATACTGTATATCCTACAATACAAATACAATAAATAAGTACTTCATATTCTAACTAAAAACCAGTGCAATCATAGTGCAATTCGTCTATCATGATTCAGTTTGTCTGTCATGATTCAGTTTGTCTGTCATGATTCAGTTCATCTGTCATGATTCAGTTCATCTGTCATGATTCAGTTCATCTGTCATGATTCAGTTCATCTGTCATGATTCAGTTGACCTATTGCTTATAAATGCGCGGTATGTGATGTGTAATATTGACTACTAGTCGCACAGTGGCTGGAAAAAAACTGCACTGTATCCCAACCAATCACACATAACCCTAATCCCAACCATAAAAAGCCCCGGCTTTAAATATATTCCTAACTGTAACCCCTAACTCTGAAGAAATCTCTTAATGAGCTTTCAGATTGATCTCCAATTTGACAGAGATTACAATCCTTGTGGAGCTTTTGCACGCGCACGCACAAATGGATGCACACACACACACACACACACACACACACACACACACACACACACACTTCCCAATAGAAGAGCGCCTGGCAGGCCCTCTCAGCAAGACATCCAATGATTGAGCAAATCTTCACAGGAGGGGCCAGGAAGGAGGGATGACTGGAAGACGAGACAAAGACAATATGCTGTCAGCCTCCCCCTCTCTCTCCATCTGTTAGTTTCCTCTCTACAGTGTGTGTTCCTCTAACTTTACTTCCTAGCGCTCGCTTCCGAGTTTCTCTTCTTTCACACTCCCTCTCTCCACCTCTCTCTGTCAGTTCTATCCCTCTCTATGAATAGGACGTAGTGATAATTAAATGAGAGTTCACGCAGTAGAGAACAGCTGGTGTGTGCGTGTGTGTGTGTGTGTGTGTGTGTGTGTGTGTGTGTGTGTGTGTGTGTGTGTGTGTGTGTGTGTGTGTGTGTGTGTGTGTGTGTGTGTGTGTGTGTGTGTGTGTGTGTGTGTGTGTGTGTGTGTGTGTGTGTGCAGAATCTGCAGATACAGTGGATATCCCACCATCTCTCCTTCTGTCCCTCACTTCCTCCTCGCTCGCTTTCTTCATCCCTCGTTACATTTCTTTTTATAGCCCTCCTTCCATCTCTCTTCCTCCAGTGCTTCCCTTCGTTTCCTCCTCTAGTATCCTCTCTAAATCACATTCGTTGTGAACACGTACACCTTTATTGTGCACACATCACATCAGTGTGTAAATAATCTACACATACAGTATATATTACTAGGGCTGCAACTATCTATTATTTTCTTAGAGATTATTCTATCAAATACTTATACTATATATATATATTTTTATTTTAATATTTCAACGAATAGATTTTTTAAATAATTATGCACGTACGCACACACACACGTATCTACAATTTTCCCCTTTCGACTACAAGAACTAAGTGACACGTACCATGCCACGTTTCACAGGTTCTGGATTTGTTTCCATTATGCTATGGCTGTCCTGAGTGCCTGTTCCCTCGCCAGTGTTAGTGGCCCTGATGTGACGCTGCCTGTGGCCCCTGTCCTCCCCCTGTGTTTGCCCTTTGCCCTTTTTCCAGATTCCGCTCTTGCCACTAACTCTTCCCTCCTCCCTGTTGGCCTTGATGAGAGACTGGTTCAAACTGCATGACTCACCTGTTTGTAACTTCTGTCTTGCGATCCATTTCCGTGTGTTGGATGTTCCAGGGTTAGTTTTTTTTGCCCTCTGTGTGCCTTTGTTTGCCATTTTGTAAAGTAAAACTTTTCCAGGGTTAGTTTTTGCCCTCTGTGTGCCTTTGTTTGCCATTTTGTAAAGTAAAACCTTTCTGCTCAGCAACTCGGCCCTTCTCTAGAGGCTAGACTAACCCTGAGTTTTGGGAACGTCAATATCTGAAGATAATGAGTTTTAAAACTAGTCTGTTGTCGCAAGATAAATGGCGTAGGTGGCGTTCCGTTGGCTGTACCTCCTACTTCACGGTTGGTTCCTGTTATCATGGAAACATGAAACTCGGGCCCAGAACTTCACAGGTTTCAGGTTATAGAGTTCCCCCTTGTTGTGGAAAAGGGATATATATACATGTACTGTATATTCTCAGCGGTGATTGCCACTCATAGCCTTTGATATAATGTCTCCTATATATAATGTTAAAATAAAAACATTTTCTTCTTTTTTTCCAGGCTCAGAGATTGTACAGTGGATGCTCAGAAATCTCAATATTGAAGATCCAGGTAAGAGGCACATTTACATCGATATCAATGCAACTCATCTGTGATCTGAATAATAATGTGTGGCCATCCAAAAGTGTGTCCAGGCCACACATTATTATTATTCAGAACACAGATTCTTGTACTGTATATCTTAGAATAAATTTAAAAACTGGTTTACCAATACAAAATCACATTGAACTCTAAGGCAAGGGCGTACTTTTGCGCTACATTGTCACATGACAAAGTATAAAATAGGGCATTCATTTATGACAGTGGTTCACAACCAGTGGTCCGGGGACCACCAGTGGTCCTTGGGGGGGGGGGGGGGGGGTTAGTTAACATAGCATCACAATAATTTTGAGTGCCTCGCTATGAGCTTGTATATCTGCTATTTTTGAAAAACCTTGAAAATCTTTTAATATATATATATTTTTTTAAAGCACATTTTTAATTCAAATATTTGCTTCTGGGGGTCCCTGGCACAAAACACTTTCAGATGGGGGTCCGCGGCCAAATCAATTTAGGGGTCCTTGGCATGAAAACGGTTGAAAACCACTGATTTATGAAACTAAAACGACATAAAAAAGGTGAAATATGGAGATACAAGGTTTCTGCCCGTCAGTGATGATATGCCGTACCACATGCATTCTTTATACGTAGAGTATGTGTGTACAGTACGTACGGTGTGCAGAGGAAGTTTCCGCGTGTGTGGGTTCACGTAGAGGACGGTTCCATATTATCAGTGGGGAAAATGGGAAAGCAGAGGAGGAGGAGAAAGGAAGAGATGAACATTGTTTTTTTACCCCGCAGGCAAAAGAATAACGGCTGCCGATTGGGACTAGTCCCATGAAAGATGCTTTCTCTCTTTCTCTTGCTGTCTTTTCTATATCTATCTTTCCCTCACTCTTATCCTCTCAGTTTTTGCTCTTTGTCACTTCCACACTCCCTTGCTTCCGTGCTCGTTGCTGTCAGCTGTTGTAGCCCCCGCCCTCTCTCTCTCTCTCTCTCTCTCTCTCTCTCTCTCTCTCTCTCTCTCTCTCTCTCTCTCTCTTATTTATTGCCTCTTTCCATCTCCCACGTCCCTCAGGTTTATTCCTGTTCTCGGTCTCTATTTCCTCACTTTAAACTGGAGATGAATGCACACACTATACAGTATAACAGTAAACAGGCGCTGCTCGCAGGCATTCTGACACTCTGTCTCCACTCCCTTCATATTTCCCTGTGTTTGACTTCACCTCAAGCTGTGTTGTTTTCGCTGACTTTATGTTAGGATATTGTCTCTCCCCTCCTCACAGTTATGCCCCTCCCCCCTCTCTACACTCTGACTTTTGTTGCCGAACTCGATTATTCGATTATTTACTTGAAGATTTGGCACCTCTGCCTGGATTTAACCACTTAAACCCTGTATACTTTTGTATTATATTATATACATTGTTGTATCTTTTATTTCTCTATGTATGAATTATTATTTTTATAAAAAATGTATTCTTCTGCGATTATTTGGAGGCCTGTTCACCGTGCTGTTAGAAATAGGCGTGAATCACTGGAATAAACCGATGGCAAACTACCATGGACTTTACCATGACAAGGAGAAACAGACTGAGAACTTTCTAAAAGACTTATAGGATCCCTCTCTTCTGGACTGAATAGTGTAATGTGATGCCTAAGATGGCCTGCTTGTTCTAAAAACGAAAAAGAAAGAAATAAGAAAGTATAAATAAAATACATCGTTGACCGGAGTCCCCCAGGCCTCCATACTTAATCCGCTTATTCCCCCCCCCCCCTCCTCTGCTCCAAATACATTCTGCGAAAATAGCAGATCTACAAGCACGACATGTTGCAACGTACAGTATGTTCGCCCCCAGAATAGGGACACGAATGGTTAACCACTTAAATAAAAATGGATATTCGATAAAATAAAATAAAAAAATATTTAATGTTTATTTGACAGATGCCCAAGATGATGAAAACAAAATATATTTTTTTTGGAATCAAGCACTTGATACATTGTTTTTTGTATCGTCCCTGTAAAATAATCATATCAAAAATAATATTTAAAAAAGTATAATAATAATAATAATACTCGAATATATTTAAATATTAGCCAATTTGTAAGACCAATATTCGAATTTCATTTCTGAGGAATGTTAACAGCCCTACTTTGATAGTAAAGTGAAGGTTAAACTGGACATTACGAGAATGTTCTACAGAATGTTCTACAAATGGGAAATACAATCCTCCTTCCTTCCTGCCTTCCTCCTCTCTCTCAATAAAAGACAATACATTATGTTCTGCTTCTATGTTTTTTATAGCTATGGGAGTGGAGGAGAGAGGACTGTGTGGAGATGGGTTACTGGCCTGAAATAATGGACTGAAACTTCATACTCCAGCAAAAAATATCATTATCATCACAGTGGTGGAAGAAGTACTGCCTGAAGAAGTACTCACATTTTGTACTTAAGTAAAAGTACCAATAACACAGTGTAGAAATACTTATACAATACAAATAAAAGTCAGGTGTTAAAAATGTACTTGAATAAAAGTGCAAAAGTATTCGCATTAAAATATTCTTAAGTACTGAAAGTAAAAGTACTCATTATGCAGAATGTCCCATTTGACAAGTTTCCAGATGTATAAAAATGCTTTGAAAATAGCAGATCTACAAGCTCACAATGCGTCGCTTGGGACACATTGTGAGCTTGTAGATCAGCTATTTTCAAATAGCCTGGGTATACAGGGCTGAAGTGGTTAATGCATGTTTTGTAATCAAAATCTACAAAGTAACGAGTAACTAAGGTTTTCAAATAATTGTAGTGGAGTAAAAGTACAATGATTGCCTCTGAGATGTAGTGGAGTAGAAGTAGAAGTATTTAAAATTGGAAATACTCCAGTAAAGTAAAAGTACCTCAACATTGTACTTAGAGTACAGTACTTGAGTAAATGTACTTAGTTACTTTCCACCAATGATCATTCATGTAATGAAATAAGGGATGGTGGAATGCTTTAAGACTTAGTGTCGCTGGAACACCAAAACGGGGGAAATGATGAGTTAGGCACTGTCATATACGGAAATTACGAAACGATAAAAGAAAGACAGAGTGTTCAAATAAGAGAGTGTACATTTTGTGCTCTCATTGTGTAGCCCGGCACAGAGCAGCGCTGGGCGCAGCGCAACTGTCATTGCTGTTTTCCAACCAACGCAGTTGTCATTTTTATTTAAACATATCCACATGAAGGGAGGAAAAACTGTCAGTTGAGACAGGCTACATTTTATTGTTGACAGAAATAATGTGAGCATATTATGTAAACATGCCTTGGGTCATTGTAAGAATGTTGTGAATTCACAGCCTCCTGGTATTCTTTATCTGTCTCTGTAGCTATAGTACAGTAAGGCCATCATCAATATCCAAACTGAGCAGGGTCCCGCTGCTTCTCTGTCATGCTTTAATATGCTGTTTAACAAATAACCTAACTGAGAATGAGCATGTTATGAATATTAATTTGACAAGTCAAGATATCTCATGTCTCTTGGTCATGAGGAGACATTAGGCTACAGTGCTCCAGGCTGTGCGACCAGATAACGAGCTGTCTAACTAGCTAAATTAGCATGGACACAACCCTGAAACGATTTGCGCCCCTAGATCATCTAAACAGGGCCCTCTGAGTCAAATTAACACTGAGGATATTACTTTGTAGCCGACTGCTATACGATGTAGTAAGGACTTCAACACTGAACAGCCCAGAACTTGGTCAGATGTGATATTTTTCACTTTTCACTCTGTCTCTCACTTCTTTTGTATCCTGCCTTTATCTCTACATCCCCCATTGTGCCAGTTGAAACTTCTTTCTCTCTCTCTCTCTCTCTCTCTCTCTCTAGTTCTTTGTCTCTCACTCATTTTCGCTTTCATTCCTTTGTTCCAGCTGTCTGCCCCAAGTACTCATGGGAAATCAGTGCCGAGCAGAGTTCAAGCCTCTTGAGCTTAACGCACTTGTGTGCACGCACGCACGCGTGCACACACACACACACACACACACACACACACACACACACACACACACACACACACACACACACA
This sequence comes from Gymnoscopelus braueri, assembly GCF_963280865.1. Lineage (NCBI taxonomy): Eukaryota > Metazoa > Chordata > Actinopteri > Myctophiformes > Myctophidae > Gymnoscopelus > Gymnoscopelus braueri. The sequence goes on along the minus strand of NC_137617.1, from coordinate 15,469,567 downwards.
CACACACACACACACACACACACACACACCCACACCCACACCCACACCCACACACACACACAGCTCTGATATTAAACATGTGTTATTCATGTTTGCATATAACCATGAACTGCAGAATCGCTCCCCATTGTCCACCGCCTTCTGAAAACTCACCTCTTCAGACTCTACCTCAACCCATATCACTTCTTCTCACCTTTTTTGATAAATGCTATTAGTGCTACAACTACCGATTTATTTTCTGAGCAATTACTCTATTTATTACTGTTTTGGTTAATCGAATAAACGAGAAGCAAATGTATTAATATAATATATATATATTCAAGATTATTTTTTCAAGATTGCTCTTCACCCTCCACCACCCCAGCTACCACCTGTTGTTTTGGATCTTCTTTTATGCACTATGGGGTGATCAAAAGGCCCCTATCGGTAGGGGAGATGTAGTGTGCTCCCTCAGAGTACCTACAACAGATCCATTCACCCATCGCCTAGTCTGGGAGGCATTGCGTCGGAGCTTGGACAGCAGGGGCGCGGCCACTGCGTTGTGATTCGAATCAACAGCCAATGAAGAAAAGGGGGCGGGATCCACATGCAGTGGGTGTTGCATCCATAGATATATATAAAGGCTAGATGACTCACCCGCGCTGCTGGCCAATGGAGTACGACGTTGCCACATGGCGGCCATCTTGAAACAGTCATTCATAACATTATGTCTATGGTGCATATACTTTAAAATAACCATAGCGTGCTCAATTTTCATCCGATTTTCAAACGGTTTGGTGTTTTGTAAACACCAAAGATGTAATAAAATTATAAAATTATAAAATAAAATAAAAAATAAAAAAACATGATTATAATTATAAGTATGTAGTATCATAACTACATCTTTGGTGTTTACAACACACCAAACCGTTTGAAAATCGGATGAAAATTGAGCACGCTATGGTTATTTTAAAGTATATGCACCATAGACATAATGTTATGAATGACTGTTTCAAGATGGCCGCGGTTGAGCTACGCTTGCTCCGTCCCCTTGAGCCATCTAGCCTTTATATATATCTATGGTTGCATCCAAATAGGATCGACGGGAAGCAATTTCCCCTTGAGAAATTTCGGCCGCCATTGTTGTGTACTGCTGTTTGCCTCTCGTCTGACTTTTTAGACGAGTTGCACAGCTCTCAGACCGGTAAGAGGCGTGTCCGCTCAGATTCTGAGCGTAAGTTACATCCCGCCCACAAATACCAGGGCTCTGGCCCAGAAGTTCCTCGCCAGAGCTGGCGAAAACTTCTGGGAACTCAGATTACCCATCGCCTAATCCCTAATAAACGTATTGCTCATTTTACATTTATTAAAATAGTTGTATTTCAACTCATGAGTTGTTCAGACTGAACTCTGTGTCTGAGTGGAAACTGCAAACAATTATCGTGTGTGTGTGTGTGTGTGTGTGTGTGTGTGTGTGTGTGTGTGTGTGTGTGTGTGTGTGTGTGTGTGTGTGTGTGTGTGTGTGTGTGTGTGTGTGTGTGTGTGTGTGTGTGTGTGTGTGTGTGTGTGAGACTATTAGGATGTGTTCAATATCTCTCTCTCTTTCTCTCTTCCTCTCTCTTTCCATTGCTTATTTGTTTCTATTGTCAGGAAACTCAGTCTCAGTTACTCTGCCAGTGTCTTCCTATCTCTCTCTCTCATATATATCACTCTTTCCATCGCTTCTTTGTATCTGAATCAGTGTCTCTTGCCCCCCCACACTCCCCTCTGTCTTTCTCATCACTCTTTCCACCTCTTATTTGTTTTTCCACCTGTGTGTCTAGTCTCTCTCTGTCTCTCTGTCTCTCTCTCTCTATGTCTCTCTGTCTGTCTCTCTCTCTGTAACTCTCTCCCTCTCTCTCTCTCTCTCTCTCTCTCTCTCTCTCTCTCTCTCTCTCCCCCTTTCTCTCTCTCTCTCTCTCTCTCTCTCTCTCTCTCTCTCTCTCTCTCCCCCTTTCTCTCTCTCTCTCTCTCTCTCTCTCTCTCTCTCTCTCTCTCTCTCTCTCTCTCTCTCTCTCTCTCTCTCTGTCTCTCTCTCTCTCTCTCTCTCTCCTCTCTCTCTCTCTCTTCTTCGTGTCTGACATGACATGTTAGAAATGCTGTTTTAAAAAAACACATTGAATCAGATTTTTGCACATTAGATTTGAATCACCTTTCTCAGCCTTATTCAGACTGCATAACATCAATCCGACTCCAATCTGGATTGGAAATCAGATCTGGGCTGCAGTGGTGTAAAGTTACCAAGTAAACATATGTTAATCACTTTAGCCTTATTGTACACCTACAGTAGGCTATTTGAAAATAGCCGATCTACAAGCTCACAACGCGTCGCGATGTGACGCGTTGTGAGCTATTTTCAAACATTTTAGTACTTCTTACTTTTGGTACTTTAAGTACATTTTGATACCAATACTTTTGTACTTTTACTCAAGTACATTTTTAATTCCAGACTTTTACTTGTAACGGAGTACTTATACGTTGCAGTATTGATACCTTTACTTAAGTAAAACATTTGAGTACTTTTTCCACCACTGTTGGGCTGGACTTGGGCTGCCAGTCTGAACCGGGCCTTAGATAGACTCCACAAGTCAAGTCTACCACAGTTTCACACATTGCTTGTGTGTCTTATGTGTTGTATGCTGTGGTTTGTTTTGTTGTGTGTGTGTGTGTACCGTGGTGGAAAGCAAGTACATTTACTCATAAATTCACGTAATTACATATTTTGAGTTGCATTGTGACTCGTTGAGCTTTGAGTACTTTTACTTTGGTACTGTAAGTAGGCCAATATTTTTGTTCCTTTAAAATGTAAGTACAATTTTGAATACAGGACTTTTACTGAGTATGCCTATGCTGTGATATTGGTACTTTTATTTGAGTAAAAAAAACGAAATACTTCTTCTACGTGCGTGTGCGTGTGTGCGTGCGTGCGCGCGCGCTGACTGACGGTGTGTTGGCGCTCATTATCCACGGCTGTCCTGTTGTCATAGAGATAATGAGAATCCACACTGGGGTGTTTACTACGCACCTGTCACTGTGTGAATGTGCACTGTCATGTTTCTGTGCCTGATAAATATGCCCAGTCATGCATCGTCGGATGTCAAAAAAAAAAGCCTCATCACCAGGACTCATCATTTGGACACATACTGTGCTTCTCTGTGTGTTTTTTTATGACATATTGAAATAATAACAAGACACGGTCTAAAAGCCCTAGAGTCTGTCCTGTTCCTTCACCAGATTCCATTATTAGATAGCTTGTACGAAGTTTTAGCCCGAGGTTAGCGCTACAGGATAAGTCATGGGGGTCACTCAGAAAAGTGATAGTTAATCTTCCAGGGACCATGAATGCGGTCAGCAAGTTTCATGGCAATCAGCCAAATGCCAGTGGTGGAAGAAGTACTCAGATATTTGACTTAAGTAAAAATAGCAATGCCACAATATAAAAATACTCTGTTACAAGTAAAAGGCCTGTGTTCAAAATGTTAATGTTGAGTAAAAGTACAAAAGTATAAATATACTTAAAGTACCAAAAGTAAAAGTGCTAAAATGTTTGAAAATAGCAGATCTATGAGCTCACAACGCGTCGCATCGCGACACGTTGTGAGCTTGTAGCTCTGCTTGTAGATCTGCTTGTAGATCTGCTATTGTGAGCTTGTAGATCTGCTATTTTCAAAATAGGGCTGAAGTGGTTAATGTATGTTTAATTATATAATCATTTATATCTGATTGAAAGTACAACATTTGCCTCTGAGATGTAGTGGAGTAGAAGTAAAAGTACTGAAAACTGGAAATACTTTAGTAAAGTAAAAATACCTCAGAATTGTACTTACAGTAAGTACAGTACTTGATTAAATGTACTTAGTTACTTTACACCACTGCCAAATGCAAAGGCTTTTTATGCCTTTCATTGATAGTTTAGTAGGTAGACAGGAAATGAGGAGAGAGAGATGGGAGAGGGGAGTGACAATCAGCAGAGGCCGTCGGGATCGGGACTCGAACCCGCGACGCCCTGTCAGGCTACATTGGAGCCTATAGGTAGCGGTCCGGGCCCGGCCAAATGCATTTTGACATAACTCATGTGCTAGTGTTTCCACTGGCCCTAAGACGGTGGTTCCCAACCTTTTGTGGATCAGGGCCCGCTTGAAAATCTTGAAAGAGTTCGCAGCCCACCCATCTGTCCACTTAAAGGGATAGTTCACCCCAAAAATTACTTATTTTCTATCAATTACACACCCCATGAAGCATATATTTTTTTGTTTTTTGTCGCATTTCTAAGCCAATAATTTGATGACGGGCGGAAAGATGCTAATGTATCCGGTAGGAGACTCAAAAAGTCTCTTTTGAGTCTCCTACGGGAGAGACCGCCGGTCATCAAAGTATTGGCCTAGGAATGCTACAAAAAAGCAAAAAAATCTCCATGAATTCAAGGCTTCATGAGGTGTGTAATTGATAGAAAATAAGTATTTTTTTGGATGAAGTACTCCTTTAACAAGGCAGCCGCGTGCATTTCCAGAGCATGTTTATTTGAATGATGAATCAATCGATTGTGTTCCGACTTGAATCAATGAAACAAACATAGTACGCTTAAAGTTCCTATTTATCGGTATCCAGTGGTGTACATTAAGTACACAAGTACTGTACTTAAGTACAATTTTGAGGTACTTTTACTTTACTGGAGTATTTCCAATGATTAATACTTTTACTTCTACTCCACTACATCTCAGAGGCAAATATTGTACTTTTACTCCACTACAAGTATTTGAAAACTTTAGTTAATAGTTACTTTGCAGATATAAATCCTTATATTATAAAACATGCATTAACCACTTTAGCCCTATTTTATATTTGAAAATAGCCGATCTACAAGCTCACAACGCGTCGCATCGCGACGCGTTGTGAGCTTGTAGATCTGCTATTTTCAAACATTTTAGCGCTTTTACTTTTGGTACTTTAAGCATATTTTGAGGCCAATACTTTTGCTCTTTTTCTCAAGTAACATTTTGAACACTGGCCTTTTACTTGTAACAGAGAGTATTTCTACATTGCAGTATTGATACTTTTTCCACCACTGCAATTTATCGGTATCACAATAAAAACATTTTTTTCCCTTTCACCCCATCTGCTTGCTTGGTTCCTTTCCCTCCGTCCTCACTCCAATTCTCTAGTGACCTTTTTCGTCCACTAATATTTACATTAACTAATCACGTCCAGGTGGCAAACCCAGTTGGTGTGAATGTTTGAGTCATGGTTTGAAAGGCCAGGCGTCGGAGGTGACTGAGACAACATGTTACAATATTCATCGTTCCCCATTAGCCATCCTGCCGGTCTAATCCATGTTGGTTTCCTTATTGTCCTTGGCCTTATCCCGCTCAGTCCGGGAATGCACCTACAGTTACAAACGTCTTCTAAATCCAGAACAGTTTTCTGAAAAAACTTTCAGTATCTTGCTACTGTATATTCTTCTGCCTGCAAGTCATGTCCTAGTATGAGCGAATAGGGGAAGGCGATCAACGTCACGTGATGCCCTTGTTTAGCCCCAAAAAACCTCAGCTGTCCCGAAATTGGGCCAAACAAAGATGCTTATTGTTGGTCAAAAATCCGGATGTGTGTCTCAAAGAATACCAGTGGTTCTCAAACCTTTTCATGTCAAATACCCCCAAAATTATATGTATTTGGCCGCGGACCCCCATCTGAAAATATTTTGTTCTAAGGGACCCCCAGAAGCAAAGATTTGAGTAAAAAATATTCCCTTTAAAGTATATATATATTCATAGATTTGCACAAATTTATAATTTTTACAAAAAATAGCAGATCTACAAGCTCATAGCGGGGCACTCGGTGCCGCGCTATGAGCTTGTATATCTGCTATTTTTGAATAGCCCAAAGTATAGAATAATGTTTATGGCCCGATCTTAATGGGTTAATCAACAGTGACTGAATTTTGGCATGCAGTGTGTTCCTGAAAATGAGTGCATAATTATGCTAATCTTCTTCTCACTTTTATACTCTCTGCCACTCTGCTCTTGTCCTCCTATATTCTCCCCTTCCCTAACCTTCTCATATCCCTACCATACCTCTCCTTTCCTCTCCTATTCCCCTTCTCCTCTCCTTTCCTTAACCTCACCTCACCCTGTGTAGTTGAAGCTCTCCATCTAGGCACTCTGATGGCTGCCCACGGCTATTTCTTTCCCATCTCAGACCATGTTTTAACCCTGAAAGATGACGGGACCTTCTACAGGTTCCAGGTAGGGCTGTGACTGTTTTTTTCCCTCCTTCCTAGCAATTATTTTATCAATTACTTTTTTTGAATATTTGACAAATAATTGAGAAGCATGTTTTTTTTTTATTAAATGTATATTTTTTATGTTTTATATATCTATGAATCAACGCAAAATAATGTTAACTTTTTTGTGTGTACAAGTGTCACACAAAAATAATAGATTCGCATTTTTGTTTAATTTGAAGTTAGGGTAAGTGATTTACTTTGGTTAAAATAAGTGTTAAATAGCTCTATATTGTGATAGTACTCATTGCTACAGAGTGTTTGTTCAGTAAAAGGAGTCTCCCATGTCTCTCCAGCTTTTTATTAAACAGAAAATGCATTTTCAGTGCTCTCTCCTGATTGGCTTAAATGTTGTCACCTACCTGAAAATGTACTAAAGAGCTGGAGAGAAGACCCCTGTGACCGAACAAACGCTCCGTAGCAATGATTACTATCAGAATATAGTACTTTAACCTTTTTGACAAAACAAAAAAAATACCAAAAAATATCACTTACCCTACCTTTAAGTGCCCCCACATCTATATTTTTTTATTTAAATTGATTAATATAATAATAATATATAATAATAATAATTAAATCAATTAGCGGGATTAGCTGTTGCACCCATAGTTCCAGGTATGTAGGTTTGACAGGTCCCCAGTGTCTTGGAATAATGTGCTAATGCCACAGATCAACACATAATTCTAGTAGCCAAATTGGTTCACAGAAAAAGAAGATTGATTATCTGCCAGTACACATGGCAAATGCAACACACATCCCTGCCAACAGTGTTAGCTGGTGGCTGATATTAATTATCGTACAAATTTTGTTCCTCAACTTCATTATGAGTGGTCTGTCTGTCTCTCCATCCGCCTATCTGTCCATCCAACTAGCCTGAAACCTGGCTTTGAAATCACCTTCAACCTGGACTACGTATTTAGGAAATGTCATTGTCTTAAAAAATGTAAATAATGTAAAAATAAAGTAAATTAAAACACTTTTTAAATTTTCTTTCCCCTGCAAAATAATGAATATAAATAAATGAAAAGTGACTTCAATCGCAATTCAATGCCTTGTGAGCTTATAGATCAGCTGTAAAATAGGGCCCAATCAGCTTTAATCTCCATGTCTCTGTCTCTCACAGACTCCTTACTTCTGGCCATCGAACTGCTGGGAACCAGAGAACACAGACTATGGTATGTTGGACACACGCACACGCACGCAGTCACGCACACGCGCGCGCACACACACACACACACACACACACACACACACACACACGCACACGCGCACACACAACCTCTCAGATAGATGTATAGACTCACCCTCAATGACATATTAGGATTTGTGTGCCATGCATTTGTGCAGTGTAATATACAGACTTTTCAAACAGTCATAAAATCACAAAAATGCAGCTTATTTTGAATGTATTAAACAGGTCCTAGGTGGTTAATATATGCTTCGTAATACTTATCTAAATCTGTAAAGCAACTAGTACTAGGTAAAAAAAAGTACAATATTTTCCTCTGAGATGTGCTGTAGTGGAGTAGAGTATATAGAGCAGTGGCTCTCAACCAGTGGTCCGGGGACCACCAGTGGTCCTTGGGGGGGGGGGGGGTCCCTGGCATGAAAAAGCTTGAAAACCACTGATAAAGACTATAGAGTATCGAATGTGGAAAAATGGAAATGCACTTGGTTACGTTTCCACCACTTTTCCATGACAGATGAGATAACTATGCATTACTGTAATGCGGGGTCAGAGACGGGTCAGCCAGTCTGTGCCGTTGTCCTGGGATAACTGCATAAAGTGTGTATGTGGGTAATAATGGGTCAATATGCCATGCAGGGTCATGGGGATTAAGTGTATGAGATATGCCTGTTAATGCGTCTGATGTAATTTAATCTCTGGCCAGCCGTAATGAACACTATACACGGCCACAGGCTGACTGAACACGGCCTGAAACAAGCACTTAGTGGGGGAAGAAGTACTGCAATTTTGGACTTCGGTAAAAGTAGCAATACCACGGTATAAAAGTACTTTGTTACAAGTAAAAGTTGAAGTCGCAAGTTGAAGTATTAAAGTATCAAAATACGCTTAAAGTAGTGAAAGTAAAAGTACTACAGAATTCCCATTTCAGAGTCGTATATATATCATGTTATTGGATTATAGTTATTGATTGTTAAGCCCTATTTTATACTTAGGCTATAACATTTGCTAATGGGTCGGTAGGTGGACTTCCCCTTTACTATGACTCAGACATAACCATATATAGAGTTCACTATGACTCAGACATAACCATATACTGTATAGAGTTCCCACTGCAGCTACACCCAAATATGGCATGTGTCATTATTAATAATCTAAACCAGCAAATAACTAGTTACTAAAACTGCCAAATAAATGCATTGGAGTAAAAAAGTACAACATCTGATTCTGAGATGTCAAGTATCACAAAATGGAAATACTCAAGTAAAGTAAATGTACCTCAAAATTGTACTTGAGTAAATGTAATCAGTTACTTTCCACCATTGGAACAGGAAACGGAATTAAGATGTTAATGGTAAGGCGTTATAGTCCCTCTATCTCTCTCTCTAATCATTTAATAGATCCCTAGTGAAGGCTAATGCAGCTGTTGTACAATCACCCAATGCATTAGACTGTTGTCCAAATTGAATACAGTATGTGATTATGCCAGCATTACATTTAGTGGGGCGTGTTAATGGTTAGATTAGGTTAATGTGTCCACACACACTGTGCCAATGGTTAGCTTAGTTTAGAGCACTGTTTCCCAAACTGTGGGTCGGGAGTCGGGACCCATTTGTGGGTCGCGGATCCATTTTCCACGAGTAATTAGACCTTTATTTTTTGTTTCCTAAATGTATTTATCCTAAATTTATTATTATTATTTGACAAGATTTCCAAAAAACATCACACATTTCCATTAGTTGAAAACAAATTAAAAAAATGTTCTAAAAGAATTTTAGAAAGAATAAAATAAAAAATTATCAAAGAAATTCCCTAAATTAGAAAACAAATGTTTAAGAAGTAGTGAAAATAGCAGATCTGCAAGCTCACAACGTGAGCTTGCAGATAACACTGTGTTGATGGTTAGCTCAGTTGAGGT